>NC_056747.1:904029389-904237138 GCF_019279795.1 Protopterus annectens | reverse complement strand
TACACAGTAATCAAAAAGGGCAATCCAAGGGCAAAAAAAGGGGGAAAAGGTTATTGCCCTATTGGTTATGAAACCAAAACAGGATAAACCCTTTTATGGGCCGGGGTAGGTTATGGGGAACAGAAATTTTTAAGTGGGGGGGAAAAAAATAAAGGGCCATCGGAAATTTTTGGAAAAAGGAAAAACCGGGGAAACCCAATGGCCCCAAAGGGGCCCCGAAAACCCCCCAAAGGTGCATTGTGGGCAACAATGAGGTCTGGCAGGTCCATGTGTAAACACATGTGCAGTGTACACAGTAGTGTCACCTCCCCATGGTAGTGTCCAGTGAACAGCAGAGGTGGCTGTCAACTGCATGTTTACACAGTACTGCTGCTGTGGTGGTACCATGACTACGTGTCACTCAAACAGCAAGGGAGCTATCACATGAACCGTGCCACTGTGTGTCCCTGTGGGATGTGCACAGGACCTATGTTCCACAGCATGGTGTGTGTTGTGTCTGCAGAAGTAACACAGAAGCACAGCCCATGCAGTGTGGCATGTGTGCACATATCCATGATCAGTCCGTTCACACTGCCCACTGCAATTGTCATGTATGAGGAGTGTATGCATCAGTAATGCGGAGGACATGGTCCGTGTCAGAGCAGAAGACACCCCTGTGTATGTGGTATGCAGATGTGTACAGATGTGTTTTCCATCTGTCAGCCGCATATGTAAACTGTCTGAGCCTGGTACACATCGTGGCATGACAATGCTGTGCCATGTAAAGTCATAGCCATTGTGGAAGGTACACCATGAATGTGGTATTGTACCCTTGACCATGTGTAGATGTGTGTATGCCACAGGTACAATGGCTACCTATGTACCAGCATCACACACAGAACAGATAGGTGTGGCCCTGCAGAAGTGTATCCATGCCACAGTGGAATACGGTAACCACAGGACCATGTGGGGCATTTGTGTGTACAGCAACCATGTACAATGTGATATGCATGTACGGGGCCAGTATCCATGTGATAGTCACTGGGTGAATGTTGCTATGCAAAGCTGATGTGCATGCACCATGTGTCATGCATCCTGATGCCAGGACACCCACATGATGTATGTGCCACACTGACACCCGTATGGTCATTATCGGTATGAGCTGGTGGAGCTATAATGGCGCCAGGTATGTAGATGTGGGATATCTAGGCATGGACAGTACTCTGTGACAGCATGTTGTGTATGTAAGCCAATAGTTAACATGAGGGGCCCCATGAGTGAGGACTGTGTAATGCCATATGTACCTGACATGTAGTAGGTAGTATGATATGCTTGCACCACTGTGTGTCCTGTCCAGGAGTCATATAGCCTAACATCCCAAGACACAGGGTATGATGTGCAGGTGGATGTGTACGCTACAATACCAGAACGTGGAATGGTGCTGAAGGGCAATGTGAGGACAACGTCTGATTTGTTGCCCTCTGTACCACCCCAACCACCCATGCAATGGTACGACAGGTGGCCAGCATGTACGTGGCATGCTGTGGCACACAGAAGCCCAACAAGGGTGCCAGGAAAGGCATGTAGGCCATTAATGTGTGCGTGAAGCACGTTTGTGAGGATGTTCCCCAGTGCCATACAGAACAGTCCAGTCATGGGTGTACGAATGCAGTGCCACACGTGCAATGCAGTGACACCCATGGGTAGTGTGATAGATGCGGCAAAGCGGTGGTCAAGGTACACAATGTCTGACAACAGGCTAGCAGTGAATATAGTGGGCTGGTGTGGAGACACATACCAAACAGGTTGGCGGGACATAACAGCTAGGGACATCGGAAGGTGACATCGGGCCAGTGTCCCAGGACATAACATGTGCATGTCAGTACCATGTATGTGTCCACAGGGACACTACGATGTCCATGTATGGATTGCAACCCTGTAGTGAGTGAGAGTGTGTATTGTTGGTAAGTACACCATCGCCTGGAATGTTGCCAACATTATCATGGTCTGCAATGCCTGGGTGACAATTGTATGTGACATTGAATGTGGATGTAGCCAAACAACACAGACATACCACCACACTGCCTGAGGCCCCACACTGCAATGTGCGGCAGTCATGTGTAGGTAGCTAGCCTTGGAGCATGTGACGGACCATGAGGACCCACCATGGCTGACAAGTGATGCACCCCACACATGTGAATATACACCACCGTGCAACAGCCTGCACATGTGCCCATACATCAGATGTGCATGGAACATGACCACCACTGTGGCGTCTGTGAAAAGGTCAGTACCGCCATGTCTCTGTGTGGAATAGCATGATCCCCACCATTGTGTACATGCTACGGAAGTGCACTGTGGTATGTGTCAGCATATGTATGTACACTGTCCATCTGCCGGGGTGTCATGCCATCAACAACTGCTGCCAGCAGACGTCAGTAGTACTGGCTGTAGTACACATGTTCCATGTATACTGCGATGGGTGTGTGTCCAGGGTGTGGCTAGCAGGGCCGTGAAGCATATGTGTTCATCCACCAAAGGGGGGATAACCCCAGGTTTAACACACCAGACACATGGAGGTATTGTGCATGCTGAGGGTAGTGTAGGTATGGTATGTGTTGTGTAATGTGTCATCCAGCTGGGTGGAGTGCATGCCTCAAGCATGTGTAGGTACATGGGTGTCCATTCTAGGGAAGTGTGGGTTGCTGTCAGCACATGGCAGTGGCAGCTGTCAGAGGCCCAATGTACAGTATAACAACACAGACAGCATGTAACCTGTGGTGTACAATGTAAACTCTGTTGCGTTACAATGTGTCTAGCAGTCACAAACATGGGTATCTGCACATTGAGCACCTATGATGCATTGTGTTTGGCAAATATCCAGGATGTGTGCAGAACACTGTGTGATGTGTGATGCCCTCATTTGTGTGTGTTGCAGTCCAGGTATGTGCATGGGAGGTACGATCCGTGTACGATCTGTACTTGCAGGCATGCTGTGCAGAGCATGGAGGCAGGTCCCAGTCACTGCAGATAAATGTGAGTGGTGCACTACTGTGTGTGCCTTGCTCATGTGCAGCACAGTGGAAGGTGCAAGCATTGTCCCACATGACCCCATGCCGTGCCTGCCTGTTACAGCCCTGCTGGAGACAGTCATGTGACACCGCCACAGAGGCAGTATAGCATGTGAAGATGTACATGTGTGCTCCACACCCCAGGCAGATGGCCGCAGGTCATGTGTGCCACAGCAGTGTGGTCGACCAGGACTATCATAGTGGTCAGATACCACATGCCTGTATAAGTACAGTATGAGCATAGGCAACAGTTGCAGTGACACAGTAGGTCAATGTACAGTGTCCCTGTGTTCAGACCACTGCCTACCATACACTTGGCTAGACACACACCCAGAGGGTGAATATACTGGTGAGCCATCACATGTCCCAGTACACGTAGCCTGTGTAATGCTATCACAGGGCGGTCACAATAACACGTTGTATGAGGGATATGTTGTACCAGGTGATGTGTCATGTGTGCATATGTTGAGTTGCACAGCTGTTCACACGTCCGCAACATAGCAGTGCATGATGCATACTGTAACATGATGTGTGAAACTGCACTATGATCCACAACAGGGTCATCTGAGACAGGTGTGTTGTGAATGGTGTAACCCATGGTTCCACGGGATATACACCGGTGCTGTTGGCTGCCATGCTGGGGGCCACCAGTGGTGCCTATGGTGGTCATACAGACATACTGCACACATTGTTCTGGCAGGAATGTCCATTGTTGTAGATGATGTGTTACTACGTGAAGGTAGGTGTGTGTTGTGAATGTTACCCATACAGATGTGACCATCAGGTGCAGTCACGGTTGTTGACAGCATCACACCCATTCACAGCTGTCAGCACCCTGTCCCCAGAATGGGTGTCAGCCACCCTGGTACTGTGTGACCTATGTGCAGATGGCAGAACACCTACTATTGGCTGGCTAACAGTGACATCTAGGAAGGCTATGTGATGGCTGGAATACGCTGTTATAATGTATAATGATGGTATCCCAATGAAGTACATGGAATCACATACAGTAAGCCATGGCTGGCATGTAAACCATGTACAACAATGACTGTGTGACAGACACAAACAATGCGGAGCCATGTTGAACATGCACCCATGAGAATACCAAATGAGGTATGTTGCACATATCGATGTACAACTGTCAGCTATGGGCACAGCATGGATGCAGATGCATATGCCCCACAGGCAGTACCACGCCATGCAGGTAGGGGGGGCATTGCAGGACTACATGTGACAGTTGCTGTACCGCCACATGTACTGCATATCCGTCATATAGGGGTAGCAGTGGTACGTGACTGTTGGACATGCCTGTACATATGACCATGTCCCACAGGATATGTGTTATGTGTGTACAACACCTGTTGTACCGTCATCAAGCTGTGAAGTGTATGGCTGCCAGTGTACCTGTGTGACATGTTGTGCAATGGGTGCAAAGGTATGCAGTAGTGCATTGCATGCCCACATGTCCCACACAGGTGCATAGCCTGAACATACAATACAAACAGTGTGTTGGATCATAGTAACCCACAAGAGGAGATGGGTACGGGTGGCAACCCACTACTACCTGTCCGGGTAAGGTGTGCATGTCCATGACACATTAGCACCTGAGATGTTAGCAGTACAGCTGTACAGGGCGGCTTGCAGATTTGATCAGTAATACCCCTGTGTGTTCCACCACTGGCCTGCTGACAGACAGACACCAACACAATGTGCAGCATTGACATGTGCACAGCACATCACCGCTGGCTACTGTAGAACAGGTTTACTGTGTAGACACGTGCACAGAACATCTGCACCAGCCACACTCAAACATGTTATGTGTTGAACCCCACCATCATTGTAGCCTATGCCACAGACAGATGTTCATGCATCTGTGTATGTAAGGCCGGGAATGTCCCTGGCCTAGCAGTATAGCTGTGTCAGTGTTGCGAACAACATACTGAATGGGCCGGGTGTGTGAGGTGTGTGTCATACGTGTATGGTCCAATGGATGATACCATCAGTGCTCCCGCTATGTGAACATCCCTGTCCCCATACATGGATACCTATGCTGTGCCCAACACCACGGTCCCTGTGGGAGGGATGGTGCTGTGTGGTGCACCTGCTGACATGGCAGTGGCAGCAGGCACTGGATGTAGACATATGTGGTACCCATGTCAGGCCAGGCTACCATCCATGTGCACAGGATATCAGTGTGTGGGCACATACAGCACTGTGTGTGTGGGCACATACAGCACTGTGTTGAACAATATCACAGCACATAGCACCTGTCAGGGGTAATGTGTATGCATGGATGTGCGATACCAGCATGCACCATACACACCCCCACCAAGCAGCATGCTGCCTACCTTGCAGAAGGCCATTGTCCACACCATGATGATAGACATGTGTAATGTCCATATACACATAGCAATGACATATGGAATGGACAGCCACCCTCCCAATATCAGTTCCCCCCAGGTGGGACACATCCCTGTGCCATGTATGTGACATACCCTGTCATACCATGCAGCCCTGTCCAGCAAGGCTGCACGTGCTATCACAGTCATACATGGTGCGATGGCCAAATGGCACTTGCACTATCAACCGTCCAGAGCAGTAATGTGGCACTGATGCACCTTGTGGGGTCACAGGTGCTGTGTGTTGGCGTGTACAACGTGTGCATGCACATGCTATGTATGACCATCCCTGCTAATGTCATATGATTACACAATGTCCCATGTGTATCACATGTGCAATACAGGTGAGCCGTGGCAGGTTGTCCAACACCTGTACAGTGCTGTGTAGATGTACATGGCACAACACATGCATGTATAGGTGTCCACATGTATGTGTGCAGTGCCACCGCTGACATCCATAATGGCTGTGTCCGTGATGCCTAGTGACATATACACAGCATCCAGGTGAACAGTAGAACTGTGTGCACATTGGGACGTGCCAACTGGTATGAACACAGGTGCGGTCAGGTACACATGTCCACAGCAGGTTACCATCAACATGATGTGTGTACAGTGTGATGAGTTGACACACAGATATGATATGATACCTGCTGCTCAACGGTGTGACAGCAACACGTCAGCTGTGTTAGTGCCATGATGCATCACAGAGATTACTGTGCAGATGTCGTACATGTCATAGCAATGTATGTCCAGTGGTATGCCAGTACATCAGTGTAAATGTGACCTGTCACCATCATTATGTCTTACAGATAATGCCACATTCACGGCTGCCAGCCTTCAGCCACCAGGAGGATGACGTAATCATACCGTTGCTCCATGACAACCATGACCTGCTATTCAGCCATGTTCCACAGCAAGCACAGCAGCGGGATGACGTGTGGCAGGATATGCGCAGGAGGGTGAACGACGTGGGTGGCAACAACCGCACCTACCAGCAGATACGCCGACACTGCACGGACCTAATACGGCATGCGAAACAGCGTGCCGCCGCAATCGCCAGAGAACAAGGTGGAACAGGTGGTGGGCCACCAACCCAGCACCCACTCACACACGGAGGAGCTCCTGGCCAGTCTGGGGACACCCAGGAACATCATGCAGAAACACTCACTGCCATCGTGGAGGTGGGTGTCTCCCAACCAACGAGCCTGGAGCTGCCTGGTAAGTCAGTCTTGCATATGTGTATGATAACTGACGTAGGTGTGGGTGTCACAGTACACCACATAATGTACCAACACATGCCAGGTATATGGCCACACAAGCCGCATACTACAGTATGCTACGTTGTGTTTGCAGACATGTACATAACACATGCTACCACACAGGTACATGATATGACATGCACAGTGCTTACTGTGGCTACAGTCATGGATAATGTTTATACTGTTGTGTCGCCCCTATACAGGTACCTCTGGCGTGTCGCACAGCCATGGGTCCGTCGCAGGTGAGACTGTTGTTAGTAACAGGCATGTTACGGTGTATAGATATTCGCCATGTGGCCAGGTATGACATGCACACCTGGGTTCCGCTCCAGTCACGGTATACAGGTTGCACCACCTGACACACACGCCACCCATGCATCTACCAGCAGATACGCCGACACTGCACGGACCTAATACGGCATGCTAAACAGCGTGCCACCGCAATCGCCAGAGAACAAGGTGGAACAGGTGGTGGGCCACCAACCCAGCACCCACTCACACACACGGAGGAGCTCCTGGCCAGTCTGGGGACACCCAGGGAACATCATGCAGAAACACTCGCTGCCATCGTGGAGGTGGGTGTCTCCCAACCAACGAGCCTGGAGCTGCCTGGTAAGTCAGTCTTGCATATGTGTATGATAACTGACGTAGGTGTGGGTGTCACAGTACACCACATAATGTACCAACACATGCCAGGTATATGGCCACACAAGCCGCATACTACAGTATGCTACGTTGTGTTTGCAGACATGTACATAACACATGCTACCACACAGGTACATGATATGACATGCACAGTGCTTACTGTGGCTACAGTCATGGATAATGTTTATACTGTTGTGTCGCCCCTATACAGGTACCTCTGGCATGTCGCATAGCCATGGGTCCGTCGCAGGTGAGACTGTTGTTAGTAACAGGCATGTTACGGTGTATAGATATTCGCCATGTGGCCAGGTATGACATGCACACCTGGGTTCCGCTCCAGTCACGGTATACAGGTTGCACCACCTGACACACACGCCACCCATGTACAGTAGATACAACCATTAGTATACACCGGCATGAAACCACAGAACCCGTCGGTGTGATATGTGCAGTCAGCTATGCATACAATGGTGGAGGTGTTCTACAATGGCTGCATATGTAGTATGCATTGGAATGCCATTTGTGGTACGCACACAGTACCACATAGTGAGCTGTGATCTGGCCAGCACACAGGTGTTACCAATGTGACATATGCCCCTGCATTGTGTGCACACGTTGTGACATGGCACATGACATGTCCCACACACGTGGTGTTCTGTCTGCAATATTGTCACACCATGACAAGACCTACGCCTGACATAGCAGACATCCACACTGTCTGCATAGGCCTCTGGATTGTGACACCTCAGACTTGTATGGGTGTATGTCACATGGGCCACCACAGGGATGGGTACACAATGCCCATCACACACAATTGTCCATGACACAGTCAAACATGGCCATGGGTGATACCTACAGGCATGTTGCCACACAGTACATCTGGAGTGGATAGACACCGTTGCACATTGTCCACACACAGTGCAATCATAGCTGTAGTGGACCACCTGTACATTTGATGTGGTACACCAGACAACCGGAATGCCTGTCTGCAGCCACTGGAGGTGCCACCAATGTCTACCATATACGTGCTGTGGAACAGCATGACTGTGTTGCAGACATGGCAATGCAATGCGTCCATGGTATGCATCGCACAGAAACACACCTGTGTCCTGCTGCCATGCATTTGCACAGTGCCTGTACTCCCCACTGTATAGCTATGTACACAGCTCACACCAACCACACCTGCACAGACATCTTTGTTACACATGCATTCTATCTGTAGCACTGTGACATCCAGTATGATGTGGTGCATGTGGTGGGACACCATTGTCACATGTCCACATGTTATCGCACATGTTGGCGGAGTACATGTCAAAGTGACGCCAGCCATGTGTACTGTTAACCTGCCTGTGGCCACACGGTGTATCACGGTGATGCATGCAAACTACCATGAATGTGTGTACTGCATGCCTACTGAAATGACACCTGCTTGATGTAGTGTGTACCCCAGGGCAGTATGCATACTACCACTATTAATGTCTGGCCTGCATTCACTGAGCTGTGGTGTGGGAATGCTGCATGCCATCTGCAATATCACATGCATGATGTGTCTGCGTGTGTGTGTGTGTGTGTGTGTCTGCGTGTGTGTGTGTCTGTGTGTGTGTGTGTGTGTGTGTGTGTGTGTGTGTGTGTGTGTGTGTGTGTGTGTGTGTGTGTGTGTGTGTGTGTGTGTGTGTGTGTGTGTGTGTGTGTGTCTGCGTGTGTGTCTGCGTGTGTGTAATGTATCTTACAGTATGTCTTTGTATTCACAGGTGGTGTAGGTGCGTTCCCCTCCTGCGGTCCATCTGATGCTAGTGTCCCCACAGATACTAGCGGTGATGACCATATGCATGAGGCACAGGCAGGGTTGTCAGGGGCAGAAGCTGTGCCAATGGTTACCATCCAACCTATGTCCCCTTCATCTCCGCACACGGTTCTGATGCCGACACATACCACATCACCATTGCCCATAGAGGAAGGACAGTCAGCATCTGTTGGCATTGAGCAGGAATGTGTGGTGGCTACAGAAGGTGCGGGTACACACCATGTTGCCAGTGTAATGTCTGGTGATGTGCCACACAGGCATGTGGCTGGTGCTGCTCATAGGAGGACCTCTGGCAGACATGCACCTGCTGTACAGGGTGCAGCAGCTGGTATCACCAGACGCATGTTCCAGACTGTAATGGCGGCACAGGCACGTGCTGAACGGCAGAACCAAGAAGGGCAGAGGCTGCAGAGGGCCGCAATCCGTTCCCTAAAAGAGAACATCCAGTCATTGGCGAATGCTCAACAGCAGATTGCTAATGTTCTGGATAGGCGATTAGGTGAGATGGTTGGAATCCTCGACCGAGGCATGTCAATCCGCGAGCATGAGCTGTCTGTGCTGGAACACCTGGTAGGGGTGAGGCATAGGACACGTGGCCGTAGGCCAGCAACACCACCTAGTGTAGGTCGACGTGTGCGTGCCACCTCTCATGCCCACTCACACAGTGCCAGTAGTAGCAGCAGTGCAGCTGGTGCTACACCAACCACACCAGGACACAGCAGGCCATGTGGACGTGGCCCTGGCCAGTCCCAGTGTGGACATGGTTCCAGCAGACATGTGTCATCGGAGAGTGGCCACTCCACACCTCTACTCGGTTGTGCCCGTGCGACCCCAGGCAGGCACGGGTCACGTTGCCGCAGACGGACACAGTGAGCCATACAACCTGCACTGTACAGTCTGGGGCTGCCAAGTATACCCCGTGTAGGCATCACAGATGGCTGAACTGTGTACACACATACCCACACACAGCAGACACAACTGTAGGGCTTCACCACATCCACATGCATTCTGCACAGTCATGCCCAGTAAATGCACCGGCCCTTACACACACACATGATGTCATCCATTGGTACAGCCTATGCCCCTGGCACACATATCACCCTGTGCATATGATGAAGCCTCTGCCGCATCACTGTCATCCACACCATCGGTGCACAGTTATGCAAATATATTCTGATGCACAAGGTGGACAAGTTAGTGAGAGGTGTATGTGATACCTGTGTACGCATAGTGTGTGATGTGTATGTTGCAGTGGTTGTGTATGACAAGTGACAGGTGTGTATGTGACGTGGGTTGTGTACTGTCATCATGCAGCAGACATACCATGTAGTGCAGGTGCAGCATACATTGAGCTGTGTACACCGTATGTGTGACGGTTACATGTGTAGCACCATGTTGGTTCAGTTAACCTGTACGCCTCATATGGTGTACTTGCATGTGCCTACTGGGAGCACTGTTATCAGTCCCCCACGTGTAGCTGTGGGTTACCCACAGGCACATCTAGCAATATCAGCATACCACAGGTACCCGCAACCTGCCTGGACACCTACATAGGTACATAGGTGCATAGGTACATACCAGGCTATGTGCCCTACGGCATGTGTAAGCCTAGCCAGAGTGTGTGTGGCCTTCACCACCCCTTAGGATGAGGATACTATATCCATTGGTCTGCTGTCCCTCTGTCCAGCAGTGACACAGAGATGATGCCTGGGGCATACCTACGAACACCCATCCACACGTCAGGATTACTCTTGGACAGAGTCAGTGAGGGGCTCTGCTTCACAAGGGCTGGGAATCTGTTCCATGGTGTAGGGAGTCTCTGGGCGATGAACCTGTCCCTCCAGTATGTCCTATTTATGTCCGTGTCGAGGTTTCTGTCAGTTGCTCCCGTGCCCGTGGTTGTTTGGATCCTAGGAGGTGGAACATGTCCATGACACCCAGGTCGGACATGGCCGTGTATGTCAGGCACAGATCACCTCGGAGCAGACGGTATGAGAAGGTATGCAGCCGGAGTCCCCTCAGTCAGACAGCGTGTGACATATGTCTCAGCACCTTTATCCCTGTGTTGTGGAACATTTGAGGTCCTTCCAAGTGCTGCAGGTGTCAGGTTAGGTACATTCCAAATGTGGCGTTGTACCCATTCATCGGTCTGATGCGTGAAGAGTACAGGGGTACAATAACCTCCCCTGATGTGGATGTGAATCCCTTCATGACCAGGTGGGCACAGTGGAATTTGTTCCCAACCATATTGGCAATGTGAGTGTCAAGAGAGGTTACCGACAGGTTTGGTACCCTTGTCCATGATCACGTCCACCATGTTTAATGGATTACCACCTATGTGGTAATTCGGGGTGAACATGTCTTTCCCAAAGGGTAGGTCTATACCTTCCCTGGCATGTAGCTTCAGGCCATGGCTCTGGCACCAGGTATCCATTTCTATGAGACCTCAGGCGGATGTCCGCGTCTGATGGGGTGTTGAGTATAGTGGCCGGTTTGCAGTCATCTGCATACCTTGTCTGCTACAATCCCCCTATGTTTGCATGCACGTCGGAAAGTTGAATGCCGAACAGGAGGGGGCCCAGGACTGAGCCCTGTGGGCCACCACTTGGGACCAGCTTGGAGTCTGACATGGCACCAGGAGCACTAACCCTGTGGGTTTTGACCCCCATCCGGTTGGCAAACCATCGTGTGACATATGTCTCTACATCTACGCTGGTGAGCCTTTCTATGATGCCCGCGTGGAGTGTGGTTCAAACGCTGTTGCCAGGTCACGGTAGTCTGTGCAAACCGATGTACCCCCATCAATGGCCTTAGTGACTCCTCCAAACAGGTCGACCAGGTTCGGGAGGCAGGATCTGCCCTTGACTAATCCGATGTGGGTATGTTCCAGTATTTGTCGTTCCCCAATGTCTGTCTTTATGGGCTCCATTATGGACCCCTCCATAGCTTTGCAGACAAGGCTTGTCAAGCTTATAGGGTAGGGATGTACAGAGTCCATAGGAGCACTACCTTGGTGGAGTGGGACCACAGTTGCCATATGCCATCCATCAGGTACGTAGCCTGTAGTAAGGCTATGATTAAACAGCAGCCTTATGTGCGGGGTGAGGCCCTCATTGAGGTTGTGTAGCACACAGCCGGGGACACCATCTGGTCCCATTGATGCTGTGTTCACTGCTTTACAGATATCAGCTCTCACCTGGGCATTTGAGATGTTTGGGAGGCTAGACTCTGGTGGGAATGATACGTCCCCTCTTGGGGGGTGGAAGGAGGGTAGATGTATGCATGGAACCTGTCTGCCAGTTTGTTGGCAATGTCTGTGGGTTCAGTGATCATTGTACCATTCTGGACTAATTCAAAGCATAACTGTGTGCTTCCACCCATGTTCCTACCATAGCTAAGGAAGGCCTTATGGTTGTCTTATGTGTCCGTTGCAAGTCCAGTCCCACAGGCGGCCTTGGATGATTGTATGAGTGATCGTATGTTAACGCCAGTATTAATCAGTGATGCCTTCCCTGGTAGTGATATTGCTCAGTCATGTAGTAGCTTTCACCTCTTGTTGTACGGTTTGTTAATGGCTGGGGTCCACCAGACCATGTGCCTGTCTTTGGTGGACAAGGTCCTGATGTTATCAGGGATCGCTTGATCCAGACATTCCTGGGGGTGCTCATAGAAGGCATTTGTAAGGGTTTCAGCAGCGTGGCCTGTGTTTACCACTGGCATGGAGGCCTTGTAGGGTACCACACCAGTCGTATGACATGTGGGGTCACTGTGGAGAGGTCTTCACTGTGGTCTCCCTTGCCGGTGGTGGGTGCAGGATGCAGATCTCCAGTGAGTTCACTATATGGTCTGACCTCACTGTTGAGGGATGTACATCCTGTGTGGAGCATGTCGTCCCCATGTGTGATGATCAGGACTAGTATAGTTCCTCCCCTTGTGGGTATGGTGCATGGTTGTTCCACAGCATTCAGGTGTATGAACACCTGGAACCTTTGGTGTAGGGTGTTGTGTCCTGGGTAATGTTCCCGGTCTATGTATGGGTGGTTGATGTCACCCAATATGATGGTGTTGTGAGAGCATTCATTCTCCCCAGTGTCTTCAGGAAGGCTGTGCGGGTATCCTGGGTTGGGAGGGTGGTCTGTAGCATGCAACAAACTGTAGGGCAGTCCTACCCATGGTTAATTGCACCTGGATGGTCCCTGCTGCTACGTGCATCTCTGCCAACCTGGAGGTGTGAGTATCCGTCACGGAAATGGAGACTCCCCCTCCTTCTGTGTTCGGTCCGGGTTATGGTCCTGAATGCGTGATATGAGGTATGAACTGATAGTGCTGGGGTGCTCTCAGGAGCCCTGAACAATGTTTCAGTCACAGCACTGACATTGATGTCCTCCATACTGAGGAGGGCATTTGAGGGTGTGCAGCTTAGGCGTAGACTACTGGCACTGAGCAGTATTACCCTTTCTTCTCTCCAGGTTTGTAGTCTAGGGTGGTAGGTTTATCATTCCAGCCTTGCCTGCAGTGGGCACTGTGGGGGTGGCAGGAGCCTTAGCCGAACTCTTGAGGACCAGGGGCGACAGGTGCGAGCCATCCCTTGCGAAGGGGCATGGCGTGCCAAGCATGTCATCCCAGGCAAGAGGAACCTGGATCCCCTCAGACTGACACCGGTAACCAGGCACATTATCAAGGGTGATCATTTGGAGCCAGTATAGTGGCATCATACATGATGAGGGTGGGATACTGCCCAGGGTCGGGGACATGCTGGCCTAGGCTACACAATCTAAGAGCCCCTCTATGTCTCCTTTCATGTATCCCAGGGTGGTATGTCTCTGATCGTTGACACCGGCATGGACAATGACAGCGTCATACTTGTACATGCTGCGGAGTGACCTGTGTGTGTGTGTTATGTGGCGGATTCCAGCGCCCGACAGGCAGCCTACTGTGATCATTCCCTTGTTCAGTCTGGTGGGTGGGACGTCAGTGTGTCTGACTGTGGCATCACCCATTACCAGTGTGTCCGGCATTGTGTGTGGCCTTTGGGGCTGTGACTGTTTAGCACAGTGGCGTTGAGAACTATGTGTTGCATGTCCTATGTCTTGTGGAAGCAGTTGCTTGGGTGTCTGCTTCAGAGGCCTCATTAGGTTTGTTACATGTTTTAACAGTGCCTCCACGTATTTCTTAGTGTGTTCATGTGTTTGTTTAGCATTTGTGATAGTTACATGTGACACTGGGTATGTGGTGTGCATGGTGTCCTTCCCCTCCCGTTTTGTCTTGCCGGTCATGGTTTGAGAGAGCTCAGCCCCCTGTCTGGCTATATAGTTGCATCTCTCACATATATTATGTTTAGTGGGGGAGGCGCGGCTTGTCCGTGTCCATGAGCCACCTGCAACATTGCCCAGGACGCCCAGATTCACCATCTGAACAGGAGAGGTCGCTAGCAATCGACCCTTCGACATGCCAGAGAACGTGAATGCATTTGCTGTGTAACTGGGTCAGAAGGCACCTATAGGGAAGTGGGTACTCAAGGGGATTCTAGGCTAGTGTAGTACTCCATCTAGTATACATGTACTTTACCTATGTGGGAATACTATGGGAGCAGGTGCAGAGCTTTTGTGATAGAGAACAGACAGTTGAGATTGCAAGAAGAGAGGTTCTACATGTAAACCTGTGGAGCACGGAGCCAGATATAGTGTAACGTTGCTTACACGGTACATGACGCACATGTCCACACATATACTGCACCTGACGCCTGTGGTCGGTGCCACAGGCTACGGTGGACAGAGACAGAGACATCACATGCATGGCATGACACAGTACAGGTATGGTGACATTCTGCAGGTGCCATACACAGTGTGCTGGCAACTGACCGCAGGTGTCACCTGTCAGCTGTGGTGCACGGTGTGCAGCAGTTGGATGCTGTACCGGTACAGGAATATGTCCGCAATCGCGGGGCGTACACCACTATGGCACACACCCCATTGTGTGCAGATGGGGACACCTGCCTGTGTGGTCATCACCCTCACAATACAATGCACCCACGCACCATGTCACAGGTGGGCGGTCTTGCACAGGTGGCCAGTAAGGCTCACAAGTATGGCATTGACAGGGCTGTACAATGCAGCACCAGTACGGGATGGTCATCCTGTGTGGTTAGTGTCCAGTCACAACACTATATCTGCATACACCCTCACAACAGGCAGCAGACATACACACATGTTGACACACTGACATGGTGGTGACCACACATGTCTACATGGAGGGACGACGTGTTGCATGTACTGCACCATCCGCATCCGTGCACCCCACACTGAGGTATGTACAGATCTCTACCATGGTGTACAGTGATGTGTGGCACGTGGCACATAGTCCCCCCGATCTGTGGCATACATGGGCACACATTCCTGCACCCATGTTGGTGCTGGGAATGACACACCCACTATATGGGATATGTGCAGGCGTGCAGTGGTATGTAGTGCATCCTGCATACCACCACTGTATCTGGCAGCTGTGCCAATATATGCACTTGGGAGGTGGTAGGGGTTACAGTGGCCATGTGACATATGGTCGATGACACATGGCCAATGGGTATGCATTATGGCAGCGCTGTCATGTAAAGGCGACATAGCAGACTGTATGCACATGGCAGGGTAGGATGGTGTGTGACACACCTGTGACCAGTACCTGCACACATGCATGTGGGCAGGTGTTTAAACACATGGTGTACACACATACCACCATGCGTGCTGTTACTATGCCATCATATGATGTCCCCCATGATGGGTATGCATGTGGTAGGGGGTTGCAACTGTGTTATGGACATTGGACACAGCTCATGCATGGCTGCACTGTGCACAGTACACGTGTCACATGTATCCCCTGTTGCCATGTGTGTATGCATTGCTACGTTGTGACATGTGTGTCGACATACATGGAACATGGACTGTGGTATGGTATCACAGCTGTCACAGGCAAACTGTACAAGGGTATGTGTCCCAGTCAACACCGCTACACCCTGTAGGGGGTGCATACCACAGACATGTGTCCACCTTCCATTCGTGTGTGTATTACCACGTACGCCAGTGTTATGCATGTGGTACATCACAGGCTTTGTATGTGTCCTGTGTGCAGTCCATGCCCACAGCCAGGCAATCACATATATGACATATCCGGACTTTGTTTCACTGTGGTACAGCTGCAGTCATGTATCATTTCTGTGTTAGGCCCGTGGTATGTGTGGTGCACGCCTGTCCATGTATACCGATATGGGAGGACTACATCACACCTGTGGGATCATTGATAGTACATGTGTACTCTGCATGACGGACGTACACCACCACATAGACTTGTGGACATATGTCACATGCTGTTGCTGGACCGTGAGGCATACTGCTGCACCGATGACATGGTGCTGGCATGGCAGCTACGGTGTTCACTACAGTGTGTACATCTTCAGCCTGCACCCGTGATGCCTGTGCTGTCATCTGTGCATGTACATGTAACTGCATGTGTGTCCACCCTGTGCGTGTGTACGGGTATACCTGGCCGTGACTTGCTGTGTGCGCACTCCGTCTGCATGCCGGACGGCGCGTAGCACATACTAAGTGTGTGAGCATGCCCGGGTTGCTGTTGTGTGGGTGGACACACACGACGGTCCACATTCTGCCTTCCATGATTTCACCCCATGTGTATGCATGTCCGCACTGTGCAGATTCTAAGTGTCTGAGCATGCCCAGTAAGCAGCTGTGTAGATGGACACACAGTACAGTGCACAGCGCACCCATCTGCGTTGATACCCCGTGTGCATGTCTGTTTCCCCTTCGCAACCGTCACGTCTGTGGCATGGCCGGGTTGCTGTTGTGTGGGTGGGCACACACGACGGTCCACATTCTGCCTTCCATGATTTCACCCCATGTGTATGCATGTCCGCACTGTGCAGATTTTAAGTGTCTGAGCATGCCCAGTAAGCAGCTGTGCAGTGCACACCGTGCCCGTCTGCGTTGATACCCCGTGTGCAAGTCTGTTTCCCCTTCGCAACTGCCACGTCTAAGTGTCTGAGCATGCCCAGTAAGCAGCTGTGTAGATGGCCACACAGTACAGTGCACACCGCGCCCGTCTGTGATGATACCCCGTGTGCATGTATGTTACCCCTTCGCAACCGCTAGGTGTGAGGGCATGGCCAGTACGCCATTTGGGGGTACACACTACAGTCGGCACCGATGTCTGCTACTAGGCGTGTAGCCATGGCCAATGACATCCTGCATAGCCATGGTGACCGTCCAGGTGAGTCATATGTGGTTGGTATGCCACAATGGCTGCCTACATCGTGCACGCCGGATGCCCTCTCATAGGGTATACTGTCTGTGGTGCATCCCGTATCCATGTCGTGATGTTGTGCTCTGTAGTTAGTTGGTATTCCCGAGTGCAGCACTACCGTGTTACTGTACACCCACCTTGGGATGGTAACATGCTGTGTGACTGCGCACTCTGTCTTCATTCCCTATTGGCTGCCTTGCCTCTGCAGATGATATTACCCACCTAGGGGTATGCCTCCTGACAGTGCTGTGCTCAGTAATCTCGGTAGCGCATTCTGTAAATGCATCATGCTGTAGTGTGTTCATGTAGGTAGGCGTAGGTTCAACTCCAGGCCCTTCCCCGTGTGTGTGTGTGTGTGTGTGTGTGTGTTTTTCCAGCTGCCTCTGCAGATGGTCATGCTTTTAGATGCTTCGCAACACACACCTTGGCTATTGTCAGCTATTCCTTTACGGATGATGTCACCCGCCTAGAAGTATGCCTCTGACAGCGAGGTGCTCAGTAATCTCGGTAGCGCGTTCTGTAAATGCATCATGCTGTAGTGTGTTCATGTAGGTAGGCATAGATTCGACTCCCGGCCCTTCCCCGTGTGAGGTGTGTGTGTGTGTGTGTGTGTGTTTACAGATGCCCTTGGTGAGAGTAGTTCCTTTAGTCGCTTCTCAACACATACCTTGGCTATTGGCATCTATTCCTTTACGGATGATGTCACTCGCCTAGAAGTATGCCTCCGACAGCACTGTGCTCAGTAATCACGGTAGCGCGTTCTGTAAATGCATCATGCTGTAGTTTGTTCATGTAGGTAGGTGTAGGTTCAACTCCCGGCCCTTCCCCGTGTGTGTGTGTGTGTGTGTGTGTGTGTGTGTGTGTGTGTGTGTGTGTGTGTGTGTGTTTCCAGCTGCCTCTGCAGATGGTCATGCTATTAGACGCTTCGCAACACACACCTTGGCTATTGTCAGCTATTCCTTTACGGATGATGTCACCCGCCTAGAAGTATGCCTCTGACAGCGCTGTGCTCAGTAATCTCGGTAGCGCGAACTGTAAATGCATCATGCTGTAGTGTGTTCATGTAGGTAGGCATAGGTTCGACTCCTGGCCCTTCCCCGTGTGTGTGTGTGTGTGTTTACAGATGCCCTTGGTGAGAGTAGTTCCTTTAGTCGCTTCGCAACACATACCTTGGCTATTGGCATCTATTCCTTTACGGATGATGTCACCCGCCTAGAAGTATGCCTCCGACAGCGCTGTGCTCAGTAATCTCGGTAGCGCGTTCTGTAAATGCGTCATACCGTAGTGTGTTCATGTAGGTAGGCGTAGGTTCGACTCCCGGCCCTTCCCTGTGTGTGTGTGTGTGTGTGTGTGTGTGTGTGTGTGTGTGTTTACAGATGCCCTTGGTGAGAGTAGTTCCTTTAGTCGCTTCTCAACACATACCTTGGCTATTGGCATCTATTCCTTTACGGATGATGTCACCCGCCTAGAAGTATGCCTCCAACAGCGCTGTGCTCAGTAATCCCGGTAGCGCGTTCTGTAAATGCATCATGCTGTAGTGTGTTCATGTAGGTAGGTGTAGGTTCAACTCCCGGCCCTTCCCCGTGTGTGTGTGAGGTGTGTGTGTGTTTCCAGCTGCCTCTGCAGATGGTCATGCTTTTAGATGCTTCGCAACACACACCTTGGCTATTGTCAGCTATTCCTTTACGGATGATGTCACCCACCTAGAAGTATGCCTCTGACAGCACTGTGCTCAGTAATCTCGATAGCGCGTTCTGTAAATGCATCATGCTGTAGTGTGTTCATGTAGGTGGGCCTAGGTTCGACTCCCGGCCCTTCCCCGTGTGTGTGTGTGTGTTTACAGATGCCCTTGGTGAGAGTAGTTCCTTTAGTCGCTTCTCAACACATACCTTGGCTATTGGCATCTATTCCTTTACGGGTGATGTCACCCGCCTAGAAGTATGCCTCCGACAGCACTGTGCTCAGTAATCCCGGTAGCGCGTTCTGTAAATGCATCATGCTGTAGTGTGTTCATGTAGGTAGGCGTAGGTTTGACTCCCGGCCCTTCCCCGTGTGTGTGTGAGGTGTGTGTGTGTGTTTACAGATTCCCTTGGTGAGAGTAGTTCCTTTAGTTGCTTCTCAACACATACCTTGGCTATTGGCATCTATTCCTTTACGGAAGATGTCACCCGCCTAGAAGTATGCCTCTGACAGCACTGTGCTCAGTAATCCCGGTAGCGCGTTCTGTGAATGCATCATGCTGTAGTGTGTTCATGTAGGTAGCCGTAGGTTCAACTCCCGGACCTTCCCCGTGTGTGTGTGTGTGTGTGTGTGTGTGTGTGTGTGTGTGTGTTTACAGCTGCCCCTGTAGAGAGCAGTTATTTTATACGCTTCGCAACACATACCTTGGCTATCGGCATCTATTCCTTTACGGATGTTGTCACCCACCTAGACGTGTGCCTCTGACGGTGCTGTGTTCAGTGGTCCACGTAGCGCGTTCCATACCTGTGTCATACAGTTGGGTAGGTGGGGGTAAGGTCAATCCCCATGCCTGCCAGCTGTGTGTGTGTGTCTATGCTCACAGCATTGTTTCCTATGGGTTCATAGGTTTTGGCTTTAGAGTTTCCGCTGAACACTTATATCCTGCCACCATCTCTGTGTTTGTGGATGGTGAGACGCAGCTCGTGGACTGCCTGTGTGCCTGCTGTGGTTGGCGACCTCCGTAGTGTGTTCACCACGTGCGCCCTGCTGTGGTGTGATGGGGTGGTGCTGTGTACGTTACACTCCCGGCCTTGCCACATGTGTCCGTCTGTATCTCTCTCGATGTATATATACATACTTATGTTGTGCCCATAGCACTACTCTTGCATGGACAGCTGTCTGTCCCATGTATTGCATATTTGCACGGTTGACACATAGAACTGTGGTACGATGCATATCCACTCATTGTCCATGCAACGCCCATATTCCAGCACGCCCTAGAGACATCTGCTGGATATCGTGGCAAACAGCTATCCTTGCTGTACTGACACTGTACCCGTACACGCCATAAACCTTGTCTGTAATTGCCTGTTTATGGTGTGTGTATGTCTATCTGAGCTGTATGCATGGTCGTGTGTATGTCCCGCTATAGCCGTCTGTGCAGGTGTCGCCACTATGGGTAATCCTTGTAGACCGCTGTTTCATGTGCACTTCAGAACATACCTGCAGACCGTACTACCCCTCCTACGGCAGCGGCCTTAGATCAACCGCTGCCCTGGGCGATAGGGCTCCATGGCGCCCACCACCACAAAACATGGTGCCCCCATCCTGGTATACCTACATGACATACCTACTAGAAAGGTGGCCCTGCTAGTGCGGTGCCCTAGGCAGCCGCCGGATTGGCCTATGCCTACGGCCAGCTGTGAGCACATCACGAGGCATACTTTTACATTCAGTGTTTTACAAAGGCTAGATTTTAATACCAGAGGGGGGACCTTATCAACTATACTTTATAATGCGGATTGAGATGGATTATTAGGTGGAGGGTTGACCACACACCAGGGCTGAATGATGTAGCACAGATTGAGCCTCTTTTGGGAAGCAGGTGGCTTAAACCCAAATAACAGGAATGTAGTTTAGGTACAGCTATACATTTAACACCCATTAGTCCACTCTTTCCGTTGTTTACCACTGTATTACATTGATATAATATACATATTTTCGATATATATTGTTAGATTTTTGATTGATGGGTATTAGGCAAAGTACAATATCATATAATACATGTTTTAATGGGATGCTTTTGAGGATGTTAATATATGTGTGTGTAGTTAACATTGCGTCTGCGCTTTATATGCTGGGGTTAATTGTTCATTGTTTGATGAGAAATTGACCGATGAAAGTGTAAGGAGGGATATTTAAAGCCTGGATGCTTTTATGTTATGTGCAAGTCTGACGGAGCCTACGGGTGACAGTGCTTACTTGTCTATGAAGGAACCTTTTTATACCATTTGGGCACTGTCCTGGACAATTTCTACGTTGACTGTTTCATCTACCTATGTGTTTTTTGGATTGTGTGCCATAAGGTGCCAGCGGTTATTTTATGTTGATTAGGTGTATTCCATGGTCAATTGACATTAATCATATTAATTCATTAAAGGATCTTCTTTATAAGTGGGAACGCCATAGTTTAACCATCCTATGACTCTCCTAGTTGAAGTTGTTAGTGTGCCATTAGTATGTGTTCCACAGGTCGCCCATTTGTTCCGCATTATGGAAGTGAGTGATCCCCATTTTGGTGATGGCAGATTGAGAGCTGTGTACGCCGGTATTCGCACGGCGGTCGTACTTTCTATGGGGAATGTCTAATGTAGTCCCTATCTGTATTTCCTGTGCTATGCCTTACTGCAGCTGTGTAATTCCACCAAGTTTCCAGTTATGGGTGCCATCTTGGTCGTATGCTTGTCCATCCATGGGAATTGCCTACTGGACACTAATATAGGGCTGTACACATTTCACACCTGCTTTTAGCATTATCCGGTGGATGCTTTGCATCATTAGTGGGGAGTAAGGCATGTGCTATACCCACATCCCTCCCACGGGCGGACAACGGATTATCTGCCAAACAACACCGAGCCCCATTTCTGCATACCCAGGATCCCATGGCTGCAACCCTCGACGGTACACATTACACATCCTTCATGTGTGCGGGACTGGGTTGTGGACGCACTTCTATGAACTCGACAATCTGGGGATTTCTGTTCATATGTCCTGCATTTCATGGACACTTGTCATCAACCTTAAACACGCTGGTGGTGCATATGTCTAGCTGTGCCGCAGTCATGGCTGTCATTTCTTCTGGGTCGATCGTAGCTGGTTGATATTGTGAACGGATCAATTTTTGGAGTCCTACAATGGACACCAATGTGCATATGTAAAGTGTAGAACTTGTTGGACTGTCACCATCTGGCCAGTGGTTTGGACTGCTGCTGTATGTTCCCCAATCGCGGATGTCTCTTTGACTACCCATATTATGTATTACTTGGCCTATCTATATCCATGTGCCAGTAAGCGGAAATACAGCAAACCTTGAGTCCTGGTCATCTTCATGAAAGACATTTGTTGAACATAAACCATGCCAAGACAGATGACAAAAACGATACACTCCACAGTCAAACCATACTGGGCTCTTTCACCCACTAACATGGGGCATCGTCGGAGTACGAAATACATTAGATAGTCGTCCCTTATATACTTCCTTCAGAGTCAGTTTAAAGTCAACTAATTAATAAACTTGCTCATAGTTAAGTGGACAGTGTTCCAAGTCTTGATGATAAAGTGACATATAAAAATCGGTGTTGCATACATTACTTAATGGAAACAATGATACAAGAACAATGGTGTTAATATAAATACAATATTGGTCAATACAATCAGTATATTGTAACATAGTTGACAATTGTTGTGAGTAAACCTTAGAATGTAGTGTGTTGATAATGATATTTGTATATCAATGTGTATAACTGTTGCATTAAGATTCCAAATCGTGGAATAAATAAGTACAATTAAATGCATATTTTGTATAACTATGAATGTAAATAAGGGTCACGATGGTAAATATGAATATGACTGTATTATAGCTATATCAATATGATATGGAATAAACTGTAGTTGTTTACATCTTGTTTTCAGGTGACAAATCTATGTCCATGCGTCATATATACGGGCCATCGGACTGCTGTGTGTAGATATATACATGTGAAACCCTCGTTTCATACCTTGCTTTGTTACTGTCTGTGGATTACCTGTGTACACACATCAATTACCATGCCATACCTTTCCACTGTACAGGTTCTGGCATGGTGTACAGCTGGTTGGCCCTTAATCTTGCTGTGTGTTACATTGACCTGTGTCTATCTGGCATTTCGCTGGCGTGTCATGTGAGACCTTCTTGCTTATATAGGGACCTGATCCCATAATTGTAACGTGCTTCCACTGGCCATATATTTCTCTGTCGTCTGGGATCTGTGTGTAACCAGTCCTTTCAGGACACTTTCTATTGTTGTTCTTTTTTGGTTACATATGTGAGTACTTTGGTATGTTGTGCTATTATTGTGTGTGGAGCATTTCTCCACGGGCCTCTGCTGACACTGGACATATATCCAGCTAGCCTAGCCCGGTCAACAGGTGTGAGCCAACTGAACACATTTCGTACGGGGGCACCTTCTGTCAAGTGGGTCGGGTTACGAATGCATAACCATCATCAATCCATACTACTAACACACACGTTATTCTATCCACATTCTATGTTTGTCTTATCACATAGCGTGTGTTTCTCACTATTTCTAATGGTACTTTACATGCCATTGCCCGATTCCATACTTTCAGAGGCTGACAGTTTTGAGACATGTATGATTGACGTGGGGACACAGCCTTAACATTCCCTGCTGTGAGCGGGCTAATTCGATAGATAAATCACCAAGGACTCGACAGACAATCATAAGGCCTTCTTTACCTATGTTGGACACCTGGGAGGAAACTCCCAGATATGCTCAGACTGGGTTCAGACTGATGTGAGGATTACTGAACCTACACACATTGCCAACATACTGGCTGACAGGTTCGGTGCAAACTCCCCCCCCCTCCACCCCACATGGAGAGATATCTGTACCAGAGGATTGTGGCCCCCGGAACATCTGTAACGCACAGGTGGGAAATGCTCTCTCCAAGGCAGTAAACACAGCATCCATGGGACCAGATGGTGTCCCAACTGTGTACTCCATGAACTCAAGGAGGAATTACACCCACAGTTAAAACAGCTGTTTAATCTTAGCCTCACCTCAGGTAACGTACCCAAGTAGTGGCGCGAGGCAACTGTGGTCCCACTTCACGAGGGCGGTGCCTCCACTAACCCTAGTACTTACCGTCCCATTAGCTTGACAAGCCTTATCTGCAAAGCCATGGAGAAGGATCATAATGGAACTCATAGATAAAGACATAGGGGACTTGCATACTTTGTATCCAACACAGTTTGGATTGGTCGGAGGCAGATCATGCCTTTTAAACTTGGTTGATGTTTTAGGAACAGTCACCAAGGCCATTGATGAGGGTCAAGCAGTCCATACAGCCTACCTCGACCTGGCAAAGGCCTTCGACACAATACGCCCCTCAGGTATCATTGATAAACTCATCGGCTTGAATGTAAACCCATACATCACAAGATGGGTTGCAAACTGGCTGAGTGACAGAACCCACACGGTCATAGTTGCTGGCACCATGTCAGACTCACAGCCGGTCACAGGTGGTGTCCCACGGGGCTCAGTCCTGGGTCCACTCTTGTTCGGCATCTACATTTACATAGTACAAGCAAACACAGGGGGGTTATGGCTGACAATGTTTGCAGATGACTGCGAACTGGGTGCCATAGTCAGACACACATCTGACACAGATATCCTTCAGAAGGGCCTCAGAGATATGGATATCTGGTGCCAGACACATGGCCTACAGCTAAATGCCGGGAAATGCATAGTCATACACTTCGGGATGAACAAGGTTACCCCTAGCTACCATATAGGTGGCAATCCACTGAGCACAGGGGGAGTTACCAGGGATGTGGGGACCCAGGTTGTCAGTAACCGTTCGTTCGACACACACATTGCTAACGTAGTTAGGTAGACCTTCTACATTGCCCACCTGATCATGCAGGGATTCACATGTAGATCAGGGGAGGTCATCGTCCCCTTGTACTCATCACTCATTACACCTATGATTGAGTACAATGCCCTGTTCGGACTGTATCTGACCCGACACCTGCTGCAGCTGGAAAGGCCCCAACAGTTCATCGACAAACGGATGCAGGGTCTCAGGAATATGTGTCATGCTGCCCGACTGACAGGACTCCTGCTCTATTCAGTCGCATACCACTTGCTCAGAGGTGACCTGTGCCTGACATACGAGGCCATGTCGAACCCAGATTTGATGACTATGCTTCACCTAATGAATCTAGATCCCTCGGAACCACAAGGGCAGGTGACGTGAACCTTGACACGGTCATTAATAGAATGTGCTGGAGGGACAGATTCATCACCCAGGCACTCACTATGCTGTGGAACAACATCCCAGTACATGTGAGGCAGAGCACCTTACTGGCCTTGTTCGAGGGGAATCTTGACCAATGGATGGGGGATTGCAGATATACCCCAGGGATCACTTCAGTGTCACTGCTTGACAGAGGTACAGCAATATTATAGGCATAGTTTTCTTCATACTGAAGGGGTGGCACAGGCAACATAACTATGGGCTAGGCTTATAGCTGCCCTTGGGCGGATAGCCTACTATGAACCTATGAACCTATGAACCTATGTTCATAGTTTGTCCTGTTCACACTTGTCTATCCCCTGTCCTCATTCGTATGTGGATATTTCTGTGGCACATGCTTGAACTATGTATTACCTGCAGGTATGCTGTGTACAGTGCACATATGTCACAGTTGATTACAGTGTATCTGTGTACCTACCTCTGTGATACTGAGGACTACCACACATCCTTCACAGCATTACATGCATATGTCCATACTATTATTCGTTGGCCTGTGGGGGGTTGTCAGGGGAACAGTTACACATGTCCCTGTTTGTGCACGCATCATGGTGGTCTTTGACCAGCCTCCATTGCTATCGTGGGATGGACGGTGGTGTTGGTGTGTGTTTGGGTTGTGTTTCCACTGCCGATACATGTGTGGGGGGTGGGGTTGGCACATGTTGCTCTTTGCATGGAGCACCATCCTGGACATTTGTGTCATGCGTCAACACTTGGCACATGCCATATGTCCTGTGATATTCCCACAGTCGTGTATGCCTTCCTGCATTACTACTGCATGTTACTGGCAGTTTGTATCTGGTACGCATGGCTATTATGTTGGATAGCTTAGCCTATTCCCATGATATGACATACCCATTCATCCAGGCATATACATATACATGTACATATACATATACATGTTATTCCATCCTTTGCATTGGCCGTGGGTGTTTGGCCATCCGGCACCACTATTCTCTACATGTGATGTCCCACCTTCATCTTCTGTGCATGTGGCACCCTGTTGGGGTGTCCTGCTTGGTGGGCAGATATTCCGCCCTATGTGTTGTGTTTGACATGTCTGCATTGCTAATCATCAGTACGGTGGCTGAACATACTGCTTTGTCCAGATGTGTACAGTTATGGACACCGTAGCGTGTGAATGCCTATGGGGTTTCGACAGGTCCATACCACATGCGGGATGTACACATTCTGCCGACACATTCACATGCAGCCATTTGGATATCAGTACCTGAGCTGGGATGTTCACATGTGGGGTACATATTTGCCCGCGTGGCACTGCCTAGGACAATACTTCATACTAAATTTGAGGTATACCCACTGTGTGCAGGTGTGCAGCTGCGCAAGGCTGCTAGCTGGGTTGGGTGCACGGTCGTACATGGGTGCGGGTTACGTGCTATGACGGGGCTGTTGTGTATTACATTTGCATGCATGGGTTCTGCTTCTGGATATTACGCTTCGGCATACGCCGTCCTATGTGTATGCAACGGCCACATTGCTGGGTGTAGTACATGTTGCTATGCACATGTTTGTCTGTGTTTAGGGTATCTGGTTTCCTTCTGGTTGTTATATAGACACGGCTGCCTGGCTGTGTACTCTCACTACTGCTGGTGACCATGCCCATGGGGCTACTTGTGTGTAGGTGCGGCGTGCTGACATGCTGCGGTACACCTTCACTGGGTATGCCCACTGACAGTGCATTGCGTGACGGACACGGTATTACGCATATCCTTTGTTCCTTGGACGGGTACAATTTGTACTTCATGGGTTAATGTTTGGTTCTTCGTTTTGTGTGAACGGGTACTATGTTCCATACTCTGCATACGTTTCATTATCCACGGACACTGGCTAGTGCGGTTACTATTGCAGGCGGACTGTGACAGTCAGCACTTTAGGTTGCTCCTCGCCTGCCGGCTTGGCCACGCCTACGGGCGCATCCTACTTGGGCTCGCGCACGTGCCCTCTGCACGTGTTTGTGGTTGCGGCGCGCACTCATTACTATGCATGTGGCGCTGCTACGCCGATTATACACTGCACTGCCGGCGCAAGCCTTACACCGGCCTTGCGCCGAGCTTCATGAATCCGGGGGACTGTGTTTTAGTATCAAAAGTTGAACGAATGTCTTCATTTTGCTATGTTCTACTAATTATATTCCCTAGCATATCGTTATTTGATGTCTTATGTTTATCACAATCTAGTATTTCTGTAAATTCTATAGAAGTAGTAAATTTCCTTTTAAAATTATATTATCTTTCTTACAAGATGGTTAACTATCAATATTATCTATTACAGAGACATCAACACTGTGTTTCCTGTTCAAAAGACCTTTAACATTCTATAACACTCATTTGACCAAAAGCCAGAATATTTATATATCTTTATTAGACTACATTTTAGAACAAATATATATCATGTGACTTCATTTTCCAGTCTTATATTTGTCATCTAGTGCCAGTGTAATACCATCACTGTATATTTGTTCATTTAAACCAGGTCTAAAAAGATTCCCTGTATTTATAGCCAAATGTTTAATTTTGTAAAGCTCTTGAGATTAAATTTTGGCCCTGAACTATTTTATTGATACCTATGGATACAAATAAGGCTCCAGAATGTTTTTTGGAATCATTAAAGAGAGCACTTCTATCTTGCATTTCAAATCACCGAGATGCAAGCTTATTTTCTTTTCAACAGTCTGGTCATTCTGATCAATATAAAACAGCTACAGGCACATTCTACAAGTCAAATTACACATTTATATTAATGTTGAATTTTAAACAACTTTTTATAATTCTTGCTGGAAAATGCCATACATTTAAAAATATGCTTACACACTGCCCACATATAGAGCAACCCATTGGTAATTGACATGCTTATTATCACCAGGATGTTTAAAAGATGACAACATTTTCCCCATATTTTTACCATTCTTATAGCTAAATAAATATCTCCTTGCTCCACATTTTACCTTTCTTATAACTAAATAACCATCTCCTTAGGAGTGTTAAGGCTAATAGTATCCTTCAGTACTATGGTCCAATATTTTTGGATAATGTCTTGAATTTTAAAAGTATTTGTATCATATTCTATGCAAAATCTAATAGCAACTGTACAAGGTGACTTTGCCTTAAAACAAAAGTTCCTTTCTTTCTATTTGCCCCACCAAATTTTTAACATGAATTACCTCATCTCTGTGATATTCTGTGGCTGGAAATCTCTCGATCATGTTGTTCGTATTGAAATACATTACTGCAAAACCTTTTTATTCTTGCAAACTGCGACTAAGGTACAGATCTCTTTACATATTTAGAATGGCAGCTGCAAGAATTTTTAGAAAACTGTTTCCTGTGGACAGCAGTTGACATGGATTCATCTATAAGTTTTGTGACGTCCACATCCAGGAAATCCATCACAAATAAATGTACTCTCTTAGGTGCTCATAGTGAACTCTAATCTTACCCTTTTGTGCACCATCTGCATTTATTAGCTTGGAAACATCTAGAAGATCTCTTCACCATTTTTGGAATATGATGTGTGATAAACATATCCTGACTTCCTAGCAAAAAGCATGGTGCGCTCTGCAGCCAGCTCTGACTGCTCAGCTGCTGATTCCCATCAACTCAGGAGCTGGATTACCTGAGAGGCAGGAGAGAAAACCTCAAACCCTAAGCCTGCTACCTCCAGACCCCAGGGGGCTTTTTCTGCTTCCTCCCTTTATAGCCTACCAGAACCTATCTCCTGATCTTTCATATTCAACAGCTCCTGCAACCATAATCTACCTGCAGCATCTACTGCAATGCACTCATCAAATATTCATCGGATAAATGGCTGTGATCTAACTCCCCATGTGCATTAACTGAAAAATCATTACCTGTAGTGAGCTATGGCACCAGCAATCCTGCTGCTGCAACATCGACTGGGATCTTGCTAGTCCTCTTGCACTGCTACTTTGTTCTTTCTGCCACTGGGTGTTCTGCTGCTGCTTTGCTTTACCTTCACCTTTTTGTCTAACCTTCCGACAATCCCATCTCTGCTGACTGATGCTGGCTTACAACATCCTGAAAAAATCTTCCACCGGAGAAGTTACAGTTTCCCATCTCTTTTTCATCTCTGCCACAGTCAACATTTTGCAAAACAAAACACAAAAATGAGAAATGCAGTAGCACAGTAAGGGTGGAGTGAAGAAGGCAGCCACCCCAGGTGCTAAATCTTAGGGGGCATGATCTGGAGATTCAGATCAGGCAGGTGGTCAAGGCTAAAGCATTTCACCTCTTCCCCCATGTTAAAAGATGTAACAAACTGTTTGCTGCAAATGCAGAAAGTAGTTTGCAACATTCAGGAGAATTACAAAACAGACCTTGCCAAGTGTGAAATGATCCTGGACTTTTTCATTTTTGCTTGTCAACCTAGAGTTGAGGGATGCCAGATAAGGGGACGACAGTTTGCTGAATGAGCAAGTTATGACTCTGAAGTATCTGCCCCATAGCAAGTAAATCCCAACCCATCAAGATGTCCTCTTTTTTTATATCTACCTATACCACCCCTTATACACGTGCGCACACATATCAATAAATATATAAAATAAATAAATATATATATATATATATATATATATATATATATATATATATATATATATACACATATACAACACACACACACACATATATATATATATATATATATATATATATATATATATATATTTTTTTTTTTTTTTCTTTTCTCAATTCTCATACTCTAACTACCTGATCTGCTTATTAGCAAATATTTATTTCCAAAGTGCTACTCAGCACCAATCCTGATCCCTTCATCACCTGCCAGGGTGTGGTGGCAGGAAGAGAGAAAGAAACCATTCCTCCAGGATTCATCCTTCCCACATTTCCAAGCCCATTAAAATGCCTATTTAAGTTTCAAATTGTATTTATTATATGTTTTGTATATTTGAGATATACGGCAGGAACTTACAGAAATGTTTTGGTCCATAAGCCAGGCCATCTCTCAGGTGCAAATACATATATATATATATATATATATATATATATATATATATATATATATATATATATATATATATATATATATATATATGTGTGTGTGTGTGTGTGCGTGTGTGTGTTACCACAATTATTCAGCAATTAATACATATAATGTGGGTGTATCTTCCAAAAAATGTGCAAACTATATTTGGAAATAGCTTTATTTTTCAATGGTTATAAGTACACTGTCAGCTTTTAAGTACAGAGAACAGGGCTTGGGCAGTCTGACAGGATTCAACTGACAAAGTTTGTACACTTGGAAGAACTGGACAGAAAGCGAAGGTTGTAGCTCTCATCCTTCACGTTTGGTTGCAAAGTACAACTAGTTGATAGAGCTAGGGATTAGAGCACACAAAAAATGCTAAAGCTACTGCGGATGATGGCTCACTGGACTCCCTTCTCTTATACTCCCCTGCCTGCCACAAACACTAAGACAAAGTAAATTCTCCCTGGAAAGGACGGCCACTCCCCCTACCTTAAGAGATTACAGAGTGAAAAATGGTCCTGCGGTAGATGGATTACATGGATCTGGAAAGAGATGGATGCTCAAGCAGGCCCAGAAATATGATTATAGTATAATTATAGTAGCGGGTGATGATTACATATATTTATGTAAACTGAAATGGGTACACTAAACGTAACTTTGCAGTTGTGGGAGCTGTCAAACCTGTGAGAAAAATACATCAATAACTGGGTTTTCTGAACCCATTTTATAGTGCAGCACTTTCAGTTCCTAAAAGTATCCCAACTAATCATTAAAATAAATTGATCTGACCTCAAATGAACCAAGTACCAATACTTCCAAGTGTGATTACATTCTACCAATAAAATAATTTAAGACCTTATAAGATAAGCCACATACCAAATGTAATTAGAGTTAACGTACTTTCAAAACATAGTAAGCTTGTCCCACAAAATAAGGAATTAATCTTAATTACATCATCACCACTCCAAACTGTACCTGAACAGCAACCTGATAATTATGTCCAATATGAGACAATTCTCACTGACATTTTAAAGATATCTGTATGTGAATATTATGTTGCAAGTGTCAATCATGCAGCACAATCATTTTATGCAAGTGCTGACCTCTATCAATGGCATGCATTTTCAAAGGAAATAGTATAAAGTACAAACTCTACTCACTCCTCGTTTCCACAATGCACCAATCTACACGTGGCACACACAATAGCATGTTTAAAATCGCATATTCTGTTTCCATTATAATATATTCATGATTTCAGAATTCTATTAGCTGCATATTATGCACACTGAATTATACCTGTTCACGCCAGCAATGGGGAGGATTTGATAAACCTTTAACAGCAGCTGTATGCAAACCTTACAAAGCTCACCTTACTTTCTGAAACTAAAACCACCTCATGTGTCTCTATATTTGACAATCCTTCTATGCTTTAAGAGACAAAAATGGAAATTGCACATGGGTGAAAAATCTACCAGAGCCGTGTAAGTAATTAGCAATGGCTGTCCGGTTACAGACATGAAGGTGCCTTTTCACTTGCTTGCCCAAATTCTGCCATCAAGTATCCAGTGTTTACAACAATGTGAGAAACTCCGGATTCTAGGGGGTATTTAAGGAAAACAAGAATAATGACAGCTCAATCTTTCTTGTTTAAACAGAAGACTCGTCATACCACGTAGTAAAAGAACTTTTTTTTTTAATTGTTGAAGCCTACCACTGCTTCTGTAAAAGTAGGCGGGCACTCGCCCCCCCTTGCTGTATGGTTCCAGCACCCTTGACTTAGAGTCTGAGACAGGGCAGCGAGAAAAGTGCAAATGTTATGGCCTGATGAAAATACATTAAGATAAATAAATACTCTACAAAAAATTGCGCCCTTTACAAGGCTGGCTTGTACGGTGCCCAAGGCGGTTGCCTAGTTCGCCTATGCCTAAGGCCAGCCGTGACCTGTATTAGGGGTACTCTGACTGTGGTGGTGGTGCTGTGGTAGCGTTGTTGCCTCACAGTAAGACGTTCCCCCATTCAATTCTCAGTTAGAGCGTCTTCTGTGTGGTGACATGCGTGAATGGGCGTTCCTTCGTTAAAGGTTGTGCGTCAGGCCCGGCAAGTCGGCACGTAAAAATCTACTGCCAATCATTAGTGGACCGGAGTTCCACTGTGGCGACCCCTAACCAGGAAAAGCTGAAAGACACAACAACATAGCCTGTGGATTCCCAGTAGCTTTGTGCAAGAGAACATCCCTATCCATGTTATTGGGATAAGTGTTCACCAATTTCAGCTGGAGCTCTTTATAACCCCATCATAAAAAACTTGTTGGTCATCTGTTTAGCATAAGAATGATACCATTATTGTTACAACTCCTACAGATTCTCAAATACTGGGATTAGGAAATGTTCTCAATCATGAATTTAGGGTGACAACTATCATTTTCTAGGTAAGAGCTTTTGGTCAAAGGTTTCTGGCTGATAGTTGCCTTCATAAGACCACGACTAGATTTGTATATGTTAACATCCTAAAATTACAAACCTTGCAAATCACAATTCAAAGTGAACCTCATATAAAACATGTCATTCAAATAAGATAAAAAATCCAACATCCAACATCTGTCCAATAATCTATGCCATAGGTTCATCTTCGACAAGAATAGACTCATTGAGGCATCATAAATGTATTTAATTTTTACATAGCCATTGTAAAGGTCAGCATCAGTGGCCCAAACATAGTTCCCATGTTTTCCCACACAATTACAGTAGAAAACCACTTCGACCAGCAGTAGCACCAAGAAGAGAATCACCAGCATCACAAAAATAGCATACAATATATTTTAATTGCCGCTTTCGTCTATCACAGACTACTTCAGAATAACACAAATAAATTACACAACTGTTTAAATACAACTGAACACCAATCAGAAATAAAATTCAATTAACACATCACTAATTACTTAATTTAACAACATGAAAATCTAACATTTAACTCTTAAGATGCCTGCTACAAATAAATACAATTAAAACCACTCACTTTATTTATCTATAAACAATCTAACTTTTAGTAAACATTTGATATTAATCATATCATTGAGCCCTGGATATTTATCAGCCCCCAACCTTATTTGCCACAATGTCTCCCTTTGCTCTAAAAAAAATTTTAAATTACCACCTCTAAGGTCTAACATACATTATTCTAATATGAAAAACTGAAACCTTTTATAATAAATAGTTGCATGCTTAAAAAGTGCATTTCTCTCATCCTTCTTTTTAATGCTATATAGGTGCTCTCTAATCCTATCTTTTAAGGATCTGATAGTCATGCCTACAAAAAAGCCACAACAACCTGAGCACACACACTGAAATACACCACTCCCTTAGTTCTACAAGTCCCACACAGTTGTAAAAAACATTCCCAATTGAATTAAAAAAGTATTCTTTTCCAACACCATTTCCAACAAACTTAACAAAAATATCTTTGAAATCATCTGGATAAAGTCCAAATTCATATAACCCATATTCCATAGCTCCTAGCCACTTACAATTAGAGTAAAAAGTATATAAAGTTCTTTATCAAGTGAACACAATTTAGTATCTGGTTCAAGCACAATTTGTTTAATAATTTCAACACAAAATGCGTGGTGTCTCTTAATAATATTGCGATTATTATCATTATTAATTCCATGCAGAAGAAGAGATTGCTTAGCTTCCCCAGGCAGGGCATGTTTATTCTAGTTTAAGGTAAAGAGTATTGCAAAAACAAACAAAATAACTGCCTATAAAAACAGAATATGTATTCCAAATCACAACTCGAGGGGGATAAAAATTTTTCCTAACATGATCCCAAAGAAGTAAAACAAGGACAAGCTTTTTATACTGTAAAAGGTACTAGGTGTAACATGAGGGACACATGGCATGATAACATTTTAATGAATCAGGATTTTACAACTACTCATGCTGTTCATGTGAAAAGTACATGTATGTGAGCATATCATTGTGCTGTTACTAAATAAGAAGAGATGCAGTTCACATCTTGGGCTCTGTTTACCATCTTACAATGCAATTTTGTACTTGAGAAAACTTCATTAGGATAAGTTATGGCATAGGCCACTCTGACATTTTTATGATATTTTCATATAGCTAGCTACTCCCTTAGTTTGATTTAGTAAGACATTTATAGAATTTGCCTTTAGACAGATGGAAAGCATATGCCAGCTAGTTCGCTGTCTGCTACAATAACAGGAAAGGAATTTCATCAAAAGACTACAGTTAATAGTACACTTCAATACATGTCTAAACTCTCAGAATTACAGAATATAAAGCAGAACCTACATTTGCTTTAATATGTTTTCTCTATTCCCATTACACTTGCATACATCTGGTGTATCACACACTCCTGGCCAAATTGCCTTACCAGCCATCACAAACAGTTTTGACTTGTACCACAGATTGTAACCCTCTGACAATCCGAAGTGCAGTGATCCCAAAAACATCAGGGACATGTGGGCTTTAGTCCTCCTCACCCGGGACATGCACAGCTCCCAACATCTTACTTTCTAGATCAAGGACAAATCTGGAAATAATCAGTAACAATCTGGGACACTATAAAATATTAGTCCTATTAAAATGAGAAATTAATAAAATGAGAAAATGTCATTTAATATGAATTTCTGAATTAAAAGGAGTCTGTTACTCCTATCCTTGTTACTATTGCATGTAACTGCTACCCTTTCTCTCAAATTATGTTTTTAAGATGATAACAGAAGTGACAGAACATTTTTTTGTGACAAAAACAAGAATATCCCTGAAATTTACTGACATTATTAAAGTAATTCTGTTTTATATTCATAACTCCAATTGGTCAAAATACTGAATGACATTACATAGGCCAAAAATGGTCAAAACTCAAAATGGAGATGAGATCATGGTACAGCAGGGAACTGGTGTTTTCCCTTTTCTCCTTTCCACACTGCAGTATAGTCTCTGAGTTGGTATATATAATTAGCAGGGGGCATGTGGCGTCACATGGAGGGGCTTGCTCCCTGCATGGAACATGTGCTGAGTTTTTTTGGAGATGTGAATTTTGACTTTTCGTAGTCGATATAATGTCATTCAGCATTTCAGCCATTCTGCATTATGAATCATTTCCCTCCTACAACTACCTATCATGTTTTAGTTTTTCTCCTTTGGGAATAAATAGTTCCCAAGACATCCACTTACTCTGCCATTTACCTCCCCAAAATGTATGCCAGCCAATCCTGCTTTTGAAATGTTTCCATTCATTAAGAACTCTACTACCTCTCTGTCTTAGATGAAAGATTCAGCCACCTACCTGATTCCTATAACCTGCATTTCCAATTTCTTATTATTATTCATATATTATTTTCTTATTTTTCCTACTAGTGCTCAATTACCCCATCCCAATTCACTTGAATAGCCTGATTACACCTTCAGATGGGGCAGGCTATCATGGTCTTGGTCTCTCTGATGTCATGGCTCCATCCCTGTTATGCCCATGTAGTTGGCGATGGTCCACCCTCCTCACACTCCTGCCAAAACTCATGCAGAAAAATGTACACTTGAGCCAGTAATCCTTGAGACAGCACCATCCTACCATCAGTGACATAATACTGTTATGTTGCCATAAGTAGCATAATTAAGATACCTTGCATTCATAAACTGTATATATTGTTTTTACACTGATGCTGTAGTGCTTTGTTTCTCAACACTGAATCCACTTACAACATGGGGAGGCCAACAATAAACATGAGGGTGTCCACATGCCATCTGTCTTCACTCTCACTCTGCTACCTTCTTAATGCTTGCAAAATGTTAGATTACTCTGGCTAAGCATTTTCTTTCCTTCCTTTCTTAGCTAGCCTAAGCTTACTTCCTCCCAAACCCACTATCTCAGACATGTACACCTCCCCATTTCCACACCTAACAGCAGTAATCCCTACCTATTAACCACTATATAGGATGAAGATTCATAATCACTCTCCTCCACTGATTTAACACAGTTCATGTAATTACATTTAAGTCCGCTAATTGCTTCAGCTTCTAAAATAAATATATTTACTATTTGGTCCATTTCAAATGCCATTTGCAGATTCATCACTCTCTCCCCAAGAAATGAACACTACTACAGATCTATTTAAAAAAGTTAACTGGCTACCTGTGAAATAATATGCTGACCTTCTACTTACATCTTAACTATTTAAACTTATCAAGAATGACACCTTCTCTCCACCAGCATCCAGATTACTCACAGATGCACCAACATACAACCCAAGACACTTCAACCACTTAACTGTGGGAATCTCTGTTTCCCTTCTTTTCTTTCCAAATTTTCCATTCACAAATAAAAGCAAATTTCAAGACTCTAGGAAAATGCAGCTGCTATTTCTCTGGTCATACAGCTTAACCTCTTCATTCCATTCTTTTGTCTACATACCTTGCTCTGACTCGATTTTTGATTGTGATTCTTTCAGCATGCCAACTCTGATGCCCCTCTATATGTAATGCATGTATATATATTGTGTTTTTTGGTTATTATATAATGTCATGTATCTATTTTCACCAGGCTGAGACTAAAATGTGTCCAGTGGGATCACTGTTCTATCCTGGTTAACAAATTCAAAATAAAATAAGTGTATACAACTGGTCTAGTCTCTATGGTCAGTCAGGTGCTGACATCTAGTCTCAACTTGAAAAATCACTTGCACCAAAAAGACTGATGTCCCAGAGAGCATTCCTTAAATACTCCATAACCCAATTTTCCTGTCACAGCATTATGTAATTTCCTGCCTGTCCACCCTTCTTAATCCTTCCTAAATCTCATCCCATCCACTTCCTTTCCTGTACTCCAACTTACATTCCTAGCACCTAACACCATGTAGGTATTTATAGACAAAAATTGTCTGTCCAGGCAAATCTTTCTTGTAATTTTTCATGATGCACTATCACACTTTTAACATCAGCAAAGTGCCAAACAAAGTCCAAGTAACACCTCTGGTACTTTCCTTCATGAAAAAAAAACTATTTTTATTTATTTCATTATTTAAACCAACTGTAAATGACAGAATAAATAAATAAATAAAATGTTTTATTTTTTTAAAGGAAGTGCCAAGGATGTTCTGCGGTTTTTGGGCTTAATCTGACAGTTAGTATAGAGGGTTAAGGGTCTGAGCTGTTAAGAAGCTGTTTCTTGAAATCTGGGGTACAAGGATGGATTCTGACCACCTCCATCTCAATACTGTGTGATGACCGAATCATTTGATGACTATGTGCTCCTTTGTAACCCCTGAAAAAGAACAATTGTGTGTAGCATTTAAAAACATATCTAAAAAACTGTTATATGACATTCAATACTATAAATTAAGCAAGGTGCCTCAAATTATTTCTAAAGCACCCTCTTTATTTCTGGGTAACATTTCCATACCTACAATGAAGAAAACCATATAGTGACCGCTAAGGACATAATCACAGTTTTTATGAATATGTTCAGAATGTAGAATTGCCACACAATTGTGATTACTACTGGAGCTTGCATGCTAGCAGCTTACAGTACACCTGTTTGCTGCTACTTGCACTTACTACCACTAGCCCAAACTCCCAGGTTGGCATAGCCCTTCCAACACCTGATTCTATAAACTACATACCTCGACCAGAACCTAAACCCCTGGGTTCTCTTACCTTGAACATTCACTCCCCCTTGCTAACCCTGAAGTCCCAGATTACGACCTAAACCTAAAACTCCAAAATCCGTCCCTAAATCTAAATTTCCTGATTGCTCTGTAATCCTAAGACTCCCTTCCTACTCAGTACAACCTAAAATTCTGCCCCCTCCTTACACCTAAATTCCCCTGATCACCCTCTAAATCTAAAACCTCTTCCTACTACCTAAACTTGAAAGTTGCTATTGACTCATTAACCGTAAAATCCCCCTCATGCTCCCTAATCCTAACCCCCCGTTTCCTCCAGACAGTTGTTTGACCAAACTCATATCCAAGTTCAAGCATGAACAGCAGCCTAACAAAGTTAGAAGACACTCAAGTCCCTGGTATCATGACAGTGGCTTTTGAGCATTTGAGACCTGAGCTTCTGTAGTGAACCAATCACACATATTCACTAATTGAATTTTACTATACATAAAACATGTATTTGTATGAATTAACTATCCTTGATTTGTAGAACTAAATTATAATAATAATAATAACAATTAAGGCATTAGTCGAATTAAGATTCATTTTTTCCAAGTAAATGAACCCAATTGCTTAAAAAAACACTGCTTCTGTTTAGGCAAGCACATCATATAGTCTGTTTTTTAAATTTATTGTTTATTTTTAATACATTTTACTAATTCTGCTTTTACTGGAAAAATAAAATGAACCAAATACATGCCCCATACATTTCTCCAGTGGTGCACCAAATCTTTCTGAAAGACAGATATAAACAGCAAACAATAACTTTCAGTTTGACTGTATATTCAAGACAAAAACTACCTTTCCGCAGAGTTACTTAACCTTTCTTTAGGCAACAGAATATTGAATCTATATCTTTCATACCTATCATGGAGATTTTTATTCTTAAATAATGTAGCATCTTGCACATTTCCTGCTAAAATCAAACAATCCTGTTTCTTCCTTTTCCGAGTACTAGGAGTTGCCTTTCAGTTCCCTCTGGTCCCGTCTCTCCCTACTTCAGTTTTTAGTTATCCCCTATTTTCTTTCATCCCTGAATCTTCTTACCCTCCCTTCCTTTGTTTCTTGCTTTGAATATATTAGGGATGCAGTATGCAGAAAACTAGACAAAGATTTGAAGAGGCAAAAAGAGAAGGCAGTGGTAGGGAATGTTATGAACAGAGTCCTAAGAGAAAGGCTGCTTCCTTTCTAAGATAACAGTCAGCAGATTAACAGTTAACACAGGACAGGGATAGACAAAACTCTCTGACAAAATTGATTCAGTTTTATGAGTGGGCTACAGGTGGACTCAAAGAGAGAGTACTGCAGAAATGTTTAATATGGACTTCAGCAAGGCCTCTGGGTCAGTCTGGAAGAGAAGGCTGCTAGGAAAACATGAGGGCTTTGGGTTAGGATCAAAACAAGGGAACAGGATGATGACGTGGTTAAATGGCAGGACTCAGAGGATTGTGGAGAAATGGACAATGTCAGATAATAATAAAAGTCAATATCATGGATCAGTCCTGCCCTGACCCTGCAAACCATCCTATAAAATCCTACAGACTGCTAAGATGTGATCTGTGTCTGGCATACAAGGCATCTTTTGACCTATTACTGATGGATTTGCTACACATCAGCATGTCAAATGGCAACAGAAATACTTGGTCTAGGGATCAAAACCTGTTCTACAACATCAACAAAATGGTTTGTAGGGACAAGTATATCTCACAGAGGATACAGCTGCTGTGAACAGACTCCTCATCCTTATAGAACAAAGTTCATTCCTGTCCATATTCAACTGCAACTTAGATCTATGGATGGAAAGAAAAAAATTGCCGCTAGACTGCACCATTTATGATGAATGGACAGGGGCAGCTCCTAAATGCTTTATCCCATACATGGGTCCTCTCAAATTATCTATGGTATGTCCCAGGGGTAACACATAGCTATCAACCATAAGATAGGTATGGTGAACCTATAACCAGATGGGATAGGTTATTTTCAGCACAAAAAGGGGAAAATGGCTAGGCTTAAAATGGGGCCACAAGGGCAGCTAGTGTAGTACTTACCTATGAAGCTATGAATCAGTTGCCAGCACCCATCTCCTCACACTCCTAATCTTCTTCCAGTAAGGGGAATGACTTTTCATATATATGCACCCCATTAATATTAAAAAGAATTAATCCTGAGCTGTAAAAGAAATAATTCAGTATTTTAATTTGCTTTGAGTAAGTAATGAAATGTATAACCATTAATGATAACAACAGTAGTCTTCTTACAGGATCTGCTATTGTTGCCATTTAGACACAATAGTATTATCCCTGGTGACTAGTGTGGCCCCCCTAATCCCAATCCCCTTGCTGCTGTCAGTGCATTACCACTAAGATGCAATTACATTATCTCTGGTGACTAGTGTGTCCCTCCACCCTGATACCCATACCACTTTACTTTTCTGTAGATGAGCATGGCCTTTTGACCATGTTCATTTACTCAATGTGATAGTGCAGTCCATGCTGATCTGAGTAATTTCTTGAGGAGAGTAGGCACATGGCTAATTAGCATGTGCCTCTCCCCAGACTGCTTCATTAGCATGCAGTATAAGCATGGAGGCAGTCTTACAAGGTGCTGCAAATCTTCATGCTAGAACACTGTGCAACACCATGTTAGAGCTATTTCTGAATTCCAAAAGGGTACAGCAATTAAACACAAGGGTGTGCATATGTCACAGCACCTACATGAATTCTCTTTAATGACTTTTGTCTGGGTCAGTGTTTTTTAATAGAAGACCTACATTTTGGGGAAAACAACCCCCCCCCCCATCCTTAATCCAGTCTTCATTCTCTAAACATTTATCATCAGTAAAGCAATCTGATAGTAATAATCAGAGGTGTAATTAGCTATTTTGATGCCCAATGATATCTTCCAATATAGCTCCTCCAATTAACTCTAAGTTGATGAGCAGAAAAAAATGTTCTTGCTTTTTTAAACTATAGCAAACTGATCACTATATTTGTAGCAAGCAACTGCTACATTTTATTCCTCACACGGAACATCCATTCTAAGAAAAAAGATCTCTTCTTGCTTTTAAAACTATAACAAACTGTTAGCTAGAGCTGATATACTTTATTCAACACAAGGAGTAATACAGCACTTCAATTCCAAGACAAAAAAGATCAGGCTTTTCAAACTGTTGCAAACTGCTTGATACAAGTACTGCTACAGTTAATTCCACACATGTAGAACTACAGTGCTTTACTCTAAGAAAAAAAAAAGTATCTTCTTGCTTTAAAGACTGTAGAAAGCTGCTTTGCTGCATCTGCAGCAAGCAGATTCTATAGTTTATTATAGCAATAACCCATGCCTGGGTGTGGGTAATGCTGGATTTACCCACGGTTGGCTTTGGTTGGCCACTCTGGCTTCGCCCTCATGACCAAACCACACCAACCGTGGGTAAATCCAGCATTACCCACACCTAGAAGTGGGTTATTGCTATTATACAATGACATTATTTAAGAAAAAAAATAATTAATTTTCTTAAATAATGGCATTATATAATGCCTCTTTGCTGCCCTTCCGCAGCTGTCTGGTATTCTGTGGCAGTTCTGATGTACTGCGCATGTGTATGCCTACGCAGTATATCAGAGCTGTGGGCAAAAGCAACAGAGAAAGCAAGATCTCCGTTGCTTTTTACAAACTGTTTTGCTATGTTAAATGGGTTTAACATAGCGAGACAGCTTTAAAAAAAGCAATGGAGATCTCCGTTGCGTTTTTAAAAGCTGTCTCTCTATGTTAAACCCATTTAACATAGCGAGACAGTTTGAAAGTTAACGAGAAAGCAAGATCTCCGTTGCTTTTTACAAATTGTCTCGGTGTGTTAAAGGAGTTTAACATAGCGAGACAGCTTTAAAAAAAGCAACGGACAATCTCTGTTGTTTTTTTTAAAGCTGTCTCGCTATGTTAAACTCATTTAACATAGCGAGACAGTGTGAAGCAATGGAGATCTTGCGTTGTCCGTTGCTGTAAAAAAAGAGTTATAGTAATGGAAAAAGTCCGGGCGACTGGACCTTTTTCCATTACTATAACTCTGATTTACAACTTGCACGCTGACCAATCAGCGTGCACGTTTTTGAATATTAATGGGGGGGTCATTGTATAATCTACAACAGAGCATTACAGTGCTTCAATTTAAGAAAAAAGTTTTCTTACTTTTTTAAACCTTAAATTGGTTGCTGCATTTGCAACAAGTAGCTGTTACTGTTTATTACACAAATGGTGCACTACAGCGCTGATTTGGAATCTTGCCCAGTTAATGTTCAGAAACACAGAAATCGGCCAACTGCCTTTCAGCATTCCCGTGTTAACCGAACCTACATTCTAAATTTTGATAGTAAACTATACTATATATATATATATGTATATATATATATATATATATATATATATATATATATATATATATATATATATATATATATAGTTGTGACAACATATTAAATAGTGGTACACTGAAAGTCATAATACTGAAAATAAAATCCTGAAATTTCAAAATGTTGAAACTTGACAGTGTTGAACTCAAAATACCTAGTAATAACAAACATGGATTACATAAGTACATTACACCAGTACACAGCCAATCAGAAAACAATATCACTCCCTATTAGTAAAACTCACAAACAAGAGTTAACAAGGGTCCTGATTCTGAATTGAGGGCAAGTCCAGCTTTCTACGAATGTAGGGGAGTTCGTATTTTGAGTCAACATTTTAACATTTCAGCATTTTCAGTATTTTGGAGATCTCCGTTGCTTTTTTTTAAAGCTGTCTCACTATGTTAAACCCATTTAACATAGCGAGACAGTTTTGAAAAAAGCAACGGAGAAAGCAAGATCTCCGTTGCTTTTTACAAATTGTCTCGCTGTGTTAAAGGAGTTTAACATAGCGAGACAGCTTTAAAAAAATCAGCGGACAATCTCCATTGCTTTTTTAAAGCTGTCTCACTATGTTAAACTTGTTTAACATAGCGAGACAGTGTGAAGCAACGGAGATCTTGCATTCTCCATTGCTGTAAAAAAAGAGTTATAGTAATAGAAAAAGTCTGGGCGACCGGACCTTTTTCCATTACTATAACTCTGATTTACAACGTGCATGCTGACCAATCAGCATGCACGTTTTTGAATATTAATGGGGGGTTATTGTATAATCTACAACAAAGCATTACAGTGCTTCAATTTAAGAAAAAAAGTTTTCTTACTTTTTTTAACCTTAAATTGGTTGCTACATTTGCAACAAGTAGCTGTTACAGTTCATTACACAAATGGAGCACTACAGCACTGATTTGGAATCTCGCCCAATTAATGTTCAGAAACACAGAAATCGGCCAACTGCCTTTCAGCATTCCCGTGTTAACCGAACCTACATTCTAAATTTTGATAGTCAACTATACTATATATATATATATATATAAATATATATATATATATATATATATATATATATATATATATATATATATATATAGTTGTGACAACATATTGAATAGTGGTACACTGAAAGTCATAATACTGAAAATAAAATCCTGAAATTTCAAAATGTTGAAACTTGACAGTGTTGAACTCAAAATACCTAGTAATAACAAACATGGACTACATAAGTACATTACACTAGTACACAGCCAATCAGCAAACAATATCACTCCCCATTAGTAAAACTCACAAACAAGAGTTAACAAGGGTCCTGATTCTGAATTGAGGGCAAGTCCAGCACTCTATGAATGTAGGGGAGTTCGTATTTTGAGTCAACATTTTAACATTTCAGCATTTTCAGTATTTGGCTTTTCTGTAAGTTGACACTGTCCATAAATCAGTCTATCTACCTATATGTGTGCGCGCGCGTGTGCGTGTGTGTGTCTGTCTGTGTGTGTGTGTGTGTGTGTGTGTGTGTGTGTGTGTGTGTGTGTGTGTGTGTGTGCGTATGTATAGAAAGATATCTATTTATCAAAGTCAAAAGTCAAAGTAAACTTTATTGTCATTTAGAAATACACGTGTTTTCTAAAAGAAATTTTGTGCATTAGCTCAGTTCTTGAGATTACAAAGGAAAGTGAAACAACACATACAAATAAAGGAATAAACATAACTAACAAATACAATACTACTCCCAATATATGCAAGAAAGAGTAGAGACTTTTACCGACACTGATAATCAAAAAGAATACACTTCTCTGAGTTAAATTAACTATCCTATTTAAAGTAATACAAAACACGCTACAGATTGGAATGCTTAAGTTATTTGTCTAATATTGCACTTGAGTGAGTTAAATAATACTGACTATGGATATAATAAATAAATATTGCACTTGCTTGGAATATATGTAAGTATATATTGCACAAATAAATAAAAATTTACTTATGTGTCCAGACCCCTGGGACTAGTGTCCGAGTTCAGAAGTCTAATCACTGTAGGGTAGAAACGGTTACTGAATTTTGTAGTTCTGCAGTGGATGTTGCAATATCTCCTGCTCGATGCCAGATGATTCAATAGTCCATGTGCAGGATGCGTGTTGTGCTGTACTATTTTGGTGGCCTTTTGGATGCTTCTTGCAAAATAAAGATGTGTCATTGGAAGACTGGAACCTGTTACCTGTTCTGCAACCCTCACCACTCTTTGTAGTGCCTTCCTTTCTGTAACTTTGCAGCTTGCAAACCACACTGTGAAGTTGCAGGTGAGGATGGTCTCTATTGCACCTGTATAGAAGGTGGAGAGAATATGAGGAGGAAGCTTAGCTTTTTTCAGCCGTCTTGAAAAGTGGAGGCATTGGTGCGCTTTCTTGACCAGCTGGCTGGTGTTTTCTGACCACGAGATATCCTCTGATATATGTATACCTAGGAATTTTGTGCTCTTAACCCTTTCCACACTCTCACCATCGAACCTGAGCACTGGGTGGCTTGTTCTCCTTTTCCTGAAGTTGATGATAATCTCTTTGGTCTTGCTTATATTCAGTTCAAGGTCATTCCCCTCACACCAACTGATCAGAGATGCCACCCCTTGTCTGTATGCCCTTTCATCCTCCTTAGTGATGAGCCCCATGACTGGGTTGTCATCATCAAACTTGATGATATGGTTGGACTTGTACTTATCATAGCAGCCATGGGTCAGGACGGTGAATAACAGTGGGCTGAGAACAAATCCCTGTGTTACCCCAGTGTTAATCGTGATGCACTTTGATGTGTTCTTACCTGAACACACCCTTTGTGGTCTCTCTTTCAGGAAGTCCAGGATCCAGTTACAGAAATGTTTACTGATTCCTAAATGTGTCAGTTTTTCTATCAGCTACATTGGCACAACTGTATTAAATGCAGAGCTGAAGTCTATGAAGAAAGTACAGTTGTGTACACTTACCATAAATGTAGATGTTCGAGTGTATTCACTGTTGCAGTCATCACACTTGCGGTTATCTGCCTGCAGGTAGCCCTCTGTCGGCCCGAATACCAGAGTCTTGGGATTTCTGTGTCAGATGATGTCGCCTCTTCGATGATGTCAGGTCGTCAAGGGTATAAAACATGCAGCTGATGCCATTATGTCAGTTTTTCTTGCCCCAGATGTCAGGAGCCCCCAAAATAGGAAGCTATTACATGGTGTGGAACACCTCCAGTAAAAAGTAAATACCCCTCCCATAAAAGATGGCCATAAAGAGGATAGGTAGAAAGGCTAGAGGGAGGGAAACTAGGACTGCAACAGTGAATACACTCGAACATCTACATTTATGGTAAATGTACACAACTGTACTATGTTATTCGTGTTTCACTGTTGCAGTCATCACACTTGGGTTGATTCCCAAAGCTGAGGAAGGGTGGGGACAGTCAAAAAGTGTTAGGGCTGGCTAGCAGGCCTTGTAAGACTGCTGTAGCAAATCCCACTCTGGATTTAGAAAAAAAAAATAGGTAAGTGGTAATGCTTGGTGAAGGTGTGTACAGAACTCCACGTTGCAGCTTCCCGGATGTCCCTGGTAGGGACTCCCCCCGAGAAATGCTGTAGAGGTTGAAGTAGCTCTAGTGAAATGAGTTCTGATCCCCAGAGGGGTACGTTCTTCACGGTGCTTGTAGCAGAAATGGATTGCTTTGAAATGGCCTTGTCCTCTGCCCCTGTAGCAAAGCGGACTAGCAGTTGGTCAGATTTTCTGAAAGGCTTAGTCCTGTCAAGGCAGAACCTGAGCTGTCTGTGCATGTCCAATGAGTGCAGGATTCTTTCCCCTTTATTCTGGGGATTAGGGAAAAAGGTTGGCAAATGGATGGATTGGTTTAAAGCCACACTGGATACCACCTTGGGCATAAAGGAAGGGTTAGTCCTGAGGGAAACCCTGTCAGCATGGAAAATAATGACACTCTTATTGCTGAAGTAATTGCTAGAAGTAAGGCTGTTTTCCAAGAGAGGAATTTTAACTCTGCAGAAGCAGCAGGTTTAAAAGCGGGAAGTGTGAGCTTCTCCAGTACAAAGTTAATGTCCCAGGTCAGGGTGGGAGCTCTCCTAGGGGGATTTAAATTGTTAGCTCCTCTCAGGAACTGTTTGATGAGAGGGTGAGAAAAGAGAGGTGGCTCAGTATTATAATGAGCTGCGATGGCAGAGGCATGGATCTTAATGGATGAGAAGGGTAGGCCTCTGTGGAGCAGCTCTGCTAGGTAATCAAGGATTTGAGGTAAGGTGGGAACAGCTGTGTCCTTTCCTTGAGACTGACTCCAAGAACAATATCTTTTCTACTTTTCAGCATAGGATTTCCTAGTACTGGGCCTACTGACCTCAAGGATGCTGTCCAGCACCTGTTTGCTGAGGGATGCTGGTGGTGTATTCAGGGGATAAGCCAGGCTGCAAGGTTTAGGGTTTGCAGCTGTGGATGCAAAATCTGTCCCTCCTGCTGAGAAATCAAGGAAGGTATCTGATGTAGGTGCCAGGGTGGCACTGCTGTCAGACTGCGTAGGAGTGGGTACCAGTGCTGCCATGGCCAGTCTGGTGCAATAAGGATTGCCCTTGGCCTGTCCTATTTGATCTTGAGTAGTACATTTGAGAGGAGGGGCAGAGGAGGAAAGGCATAAAGTGAGTTTTTCCCATGTAAAGGATAGGGCATCCACTTTCCAAGCTCTGCTGTGAGGGTTCCTGGTGCAAAATTTGCTCAGTTAGTAGTTTTGGGGGGATGTAAAATGGTCCACCTCCGGTGTTCCCCACCTCTGGGCTAGAGGTTTGAATGAGTTGGGTTCCAGTTTCCACTCATGAGGGTCCAGTAGATTTCTGCTTAAGTCGTCTTCCAGTGAATTTTGCTTGCCTGGCAGGAACTGAGCTTGTAGGTGCACTTAGTTGCTCAAGGCTATGTTCCACAGAGCCATGGCTAACCTGCAGAGTGGGTAAGAATGAGTTCTACTCTGCTTGTTTATGTACCACATAACTGTGGTACTGTCTGTGTTTATCAGGAGATGTCCTGGAAGGATAAGGTATTTGAAGGCGGTCAGAGCATTCTGTACAGCTAGCATCTCTTTTTGATTGATATGCAGGGGAATTAGTTCTGGGCTCCATTTGCCTTGAATGCATTTGCCTGAGCCCCCCCATGCATAGCCTGATGCATCTGTTGCCAGGGTTTGGGCAGCGAGGCGTTGAGTGAAAGGAAGTCCCTTGTTGTGGTTGCATGGTTCTGCCCATCAAAGGAACTCTACCCTTAGACAAGGTATGATAGGAATCACTGTTTCCAGGTCCTGAGAATGTTGACACCAGAGACCTTTTAAGTACCACTGAAGTTTCCTCATATGCAGTCTTGCATATGGAATTAGCAGAATGCATGAGGCCATGAACCCTAGGGCTTGCAGTATTTTCCTTGCAGATAGCTGGGTTTTGGTGGCCATTAGTTTGAAATAGTTTGTCAAATGGACCTGCTTTTCTGGAGTGAGGAATGCCATCTGGGAAGTTGTGTTCAAGCTTCCTCCCAGGAATACAATTTGTTGGCTGGGCGCCAGTTGTGATTTTTTTTTGTTGATGGTGTATCCCAGTGAAGTTAGAAGTCTTTTTACAAATGCCAGGTGCTGAGGTAGCAATTCCTGACTGTCCGCCTGAATCAGGCAATAGTCCAAGTATGGGTAGATTTGAACATTTCTCTGCCTGCAGTATGCAATGGCTGGAGCCAGGCATTTTGTGAATACTCTGGGCGCAGTAGATAAGCCAAAGGGAAGTGTAGAGAACTGATAGTGCATAGAGCCTGCCCTGAAACATAGATATTTCCTGCAAGACTCCCTTATGGGGATGTGCAGATAAGCTTCTTTTAAGTCTAGTGACTAACCAGGCATCCTTGGCTGGCATAGGAAGAAGCTGTTGCAGTGTAAGCATTTTGAATTTTGGGACCACCAGAAAGGTGTTGAGAATTGACAGATCCAAGATAGGGCGTCAAGAGCTCCCCTTTCTGGGCACCAGGAACAGTCTGGAGTAGAAACTCTGTCCGTTTGTTCTGCTGGAACAGGTTGAATAGCCCTGATATGGAGAAGGGGAAAGCACTTGCTTTTGAGCCTCTGCCCACTGGTTTGGAGGAAGGTCTGGCAACCCGCTTGGGGTTGGCAGTGAGTGCAAGTAGAATCTGTATCCCTGCGATACAATGTTTAGAACCCATCGGTCCTGAGTAATGGACATCCAGTTTTTTGCATGAAGGGCGAGTTTCCCTCCTAGGGACGCAAGTACTTGTGCATGGCTGGGAAGGATAATTGGAAAGTCATTGTGAACTTTTTCCATAAGGGGGTGGCTTACCATTCCCTAGTTTTGAGGTGGAAACACTCCATTGATTAGATCTCTGCATACCCTGTGACTGTAGTCTTGGTGGTCTGTTTCCCTTGGGTTTGGACTGAGAAGGCCTGAGAGGGACTGGAAAGGACCAGTCTTTTGAAGGCCAATGCCTACTGAATCTAGGTGGCTGCACATGTAAGAAATCTTTGACATTTTGCATAGATTCAGCTTTTTCTTCCATCTTTTTAAGAACTTCTTCTGCTTTTGTGCCAAACAAGTCCTCTTGATTTAATGGAGCATCTAGTAATTTTGCTTTGACATGGTCTGGCAAGACTTGTTCCTTTAGCCAAGCATGCCTTCTCAGTACAGACCCAGTGACAGCAGCCCTGCAAGATGCTACTAAGGCATCAAACCCACACTGCAAAGTATGTTTACTAACTTGGTTTGCAGAATGCATTAACTCTTGTAAATCTTTATTTTCTGCACAATCTGGAAGTAACACCATTTTTTGTTTAACTAGTTAAATAATATGTTGCTGGTACTTCAACATGTGAAACTGGCAATTCAAAGCCCTGATGGCAAGAGTTGCAGAGGTATATACCTTCTTACCCCATCTGTCTAAAACTCTAGAATCCCTGTCTGAAGGGGTAGGGTTTTTGGCTTAATGCCTTTAGGTCCCTGGGAAATGGTCTCTGGATCTGCAGTAGGATTCTTAAAGAGAAATTTGTGCGAGTCAGGTACTCTGTAGTACCTGTCAGGTTTTCTAGGAGCTGGTGGTAAAGTGTCAGGAGTAAGACTGAACTCCGTGAAGGCATCATCTGCAATATCCAGGACAGGGTGTATAGCTAGAGGCCTGTGCTGAGGCAAATGTAAAAATTCCCTGAGTCTCTTTTTGGACTGAGGGTAGTCCTGGAATTCCCAGCGGAAATGCTCTCTTAAGGTAAGCAAGGTTTCACTAGAAGAAAAATCCTCTGGATGGGAGGCAGAGGGAATGGATTCCTCTGCATCTGAATCCTCATAGGTAGATAAGGGTATGCCCTGGTAATCAGAAGGGTCAGAGTCATCAGACTCCTGGTCTGTAGAATCAGAAGGAAATTCAATTCATTGTCTTTTAGTAGGGGGAGGCTGGCTTCCCCTAATTAGAGTAATAAGGTCTTCAGCCATTCTAAGCATTTGTTTTTGTGGCATGGAAGCTTGAGCATGCGCTTTGGATGTCGGTTTTCTAGGCGTAGTGCAAACTCTGGGCCTGAGAAACTCGGTAGTTTTAGTTGAAAATGAAGTTGTCAGTTTAATATGAATATCGGTAGTTCGGAATACACCCTCAGAAGCTGGTATCTGCACAGCGGCTCCAGACACATCCAAGGTAGAGACATCCGCAGGTTCCATAGTGAAAGTAGCATCTCGCGGCATACCCGTCTCCGAATGGGTCTCAGCAGAGGCCTGCGAATCTGTAGAAGCGGGCATCAGGGGCTGCAAAGGCACCTCACTGAGTACCGGCGGACTGGCGACTAGCTTAATGGAAGCGTCATCAGCAGTTTTTGACTTATGTGGTCTGTCTCTGTCTTTGTCTTTGTGCTTTTTTGGAAGATTGATAGTCGGATGGCTTACCAAAGCCATTTCAGAATACAGAGAATGAGAGCGAAAGAATTTAGCTACAAAAATAGCCTGATGACAAATGGTTCGAGCATTAAACAAGGCACGTCGTGGTCTGGGCCTAAACTGGTGACATAGTAAGAATGAAAATCTCTGTGAGGTATTTGCTTTCCACAAGCAAGACAACTGTTAATTTTTTTCTGACATCAGTTAGAGCAAGAAAAAAGAATCCCCAATGAGCTACTTAGCTTTAGAAGACTTCAGGTTTGAAACTTGAAAAACGAAAATTTCAGGTAGCAGCCGACCGGCACTTGCAAACTGCTTCTGCTTCGGGCTCCTTCTTGGCAAGAAAGACTGATGTAATGGCATCGGCTGCATGTTTTATACCCTTTACGACCTGACGTCATAGAAGAGGCGACAACATCCAACGCAGAAATCCCAAGACTCTGGTATTTGGGATGACTGAGGGCTACCTGCAGGCAGATAACCCAAGTGTGATGCCTGCAACAGTGAAACACGAAAAAAATCATCCTCACACAGTTATCTTTGGCCTCTAAATACTCAAGGGAGATGTGTAGTGCAACTGATATGGCATCAGCCGTGGATCAGTTAGTTGTGTACTCAAACTGCAAAGGATCAAAATCTGGAGGTAAGCATGATGATAGCTGCTTTTTGATCAGCTGCTCAAAACATTTCATAACAGTGGATGTCACAGCAACTGGTCTGTAGTCATTAGGGCTGGAAGGATTGGTTTTCTTAGACAGTGGGATGATGTTAGTTTCCTTTAATGTATGTCTGTCTATATATACATATATTATACACATGAATGTGTGTGTGTGTGTGTGTGTGTGTGTGTGTGTGTGTGTGTGTGTGTGTGTGTATGTGTGTGTGTGCGTGTGTGTGCGTGTGTGTGTGTGTGTGTGTGTGTGTGTGTGTGTGTGTGTGTGTGTGTGTGTGTGTGTGTGTGTGTGTGTGTGTGTGTGTTTCTGGGGTGTATGCAGTATGGGTGTGAGACCCATAAGTCTAATTGGTCTCATATGCAAAGCCAGGAAAAGAATTCTCATGGATCTGATAAACAATGACACAGGACACCTTCAAACACTGGACCCTACCCAGTTTAGTTTTCTCAAAGGCAGGTTATGCTGGGGAACTACTTCAAGAAGGTCACTAAAGCTATGGAAGAGGGAAAATCAGTGCACAGTGCTTATCTGACCATGGCCAAGGCATTTAACACAATAGGTCACCTGGGCATTGTAGATAAACTTACAAATTTAAGCATAAACTTATATGTCACACAATCGATATCCAGTTGGCCCACTTATAGAACATAAGAAGTTAGGATAGAGGAATTTACTTCCATAAAGGGGGCAGTGACTGGCAGACTCAACAGGGATTGGTTTTAGGGCCTCTCCTTTTTGGTGTCTATTTCTCTGAAGTCAAGGCAAATGTTAATTGCCTCTGGTTTACTTGGTTTATGGGCATTGAATCCCCTAAAGACACTGAAGCTGATGCAGACAAACAACTGGCGCCAGAGCCATGGACAAAGATTTAATGCAAAAAATACATAATAGTACCTTTTGTAAAGACAGCTGCCCCTGGAAATGACTATATTAATAATACACCCCTAAAAGTAGACTCAGTAGTCAGGGATCTGGAAAAGTTACCGTGGTAAAAAAATCATTCTATGTTGCACACCTTATAAGTAAGGGCATGGCATCCAGGCCCAAGGATGTTATTGTTTCACTGTATTTGGATCTGTTCAGACCAGTCATTGAGTCCAATACCACTTTGGCATGTACTTATCCAGACACCTGAAATAACTTGAGAGACCACATAGGTTCCTCACAAAAATAATACAGGTAGCAAACAACAAGTCCTATGTGGGCTATCTCAAAGCCTTATCCCTGTACTCAGTCTCCAACAGACTACATATGCCTAGACTGCAAAGCATCCCCTGATCCCACACTGATGGATTTGTTGCACATCTGCAAAACAAATAGCATAAAAAATATCTATTCTGTGGACCTAAACCTAGTCTACGACATAAACAGTGCATGTCCGAAGGACAGATACGTCTCAGAGATGTGTCTCAAATATTATCCCTTTTCTGAAACAATATTCCTATTCATGTGAAACAAAGCTCATCCATAACCATATTCAAATGTAATGTGGACAAATGGGTGGGAAATCTGAAATTTGCCTCTGGTTTGGCAATTATGTACCTAATGGATAAGGGTAGCCAGTGAACACATGTACAAGCCTATATTATAACCATAAAATTATTTCTGGCATTGACACATCAGCAATATTTTGATAAATTGGGGTAAACTTGGCTAGGCTTAAAATGGCTCTTGGGCTGATTGCCTGGTAACCACCTGCGAATGTATAACTCCTGTTGTTCTATGATTACAATCTCCCCAAGCATTAACATCCCCAGAAGTCAAACACTTCAGCATTTCAAGTCTTTCTTGTTTATCACAGCATACTCCTTCTCTATCCTCAACCCACAGCCATATTGTCTGATTCTAAAACAGTATTGGAATTTTAAAATGGTGATATTAACTTCAGTATGTGTCCTAGAAAAAATTACCTCTAACCAGTGTGAAAACCACCTTAGGTTTCCCTTGAAAATAGGCCATACCTAGTGGCAATAACCTGGTTAACAAAAAACAATATTTTATAGACTGATGGTGACAAACATAGTGATGGTGTAACACATTTGTCAGACAGGCTGACACTGTAGCATACCATGACACTGATTCAGCTTAGGTGGGCAAAACATTATGAGGTATCAATGCTGCTTTTGTGTGAGCATATTTATAATAAATTAAAATGTGATTTTTTTGTAAGAACTGTAAGAACTATTATGCTTTAACTTAATTTTCACATACCAATGCTGTATCTCTGGTCTTCTAACTACAGTCTCAGTTATTTCAAGTGTCTATGCAGCATTTATCTTCGTGATAAAGGAGTCCAGACAAATTCTAGCAATTCTGTGGAGACAACACGAGTAGAAACCATTTCTCTTACCTGAGGAAAAATAGCTTTATCACTGGATTCAGGTGCCTAGGCAGTGTGATATCCCCCTGTGAGACAGGTGGATGTGGACACATGGCAGTTTGGCATAATGGCTGCAATGACAAATGCCTGTGGACAATTCCCTGTGGGAATAGACCATACCCCTGCACCCTAACCATACATGGCAGACACAAACCCCCATACTGTTACACTCTGCACTGTCCCAAAAGCCAACATGTACCACTGTCAGTAGTACAAGTGGTCGGCACTTGATGCCAAGGGGGCATGAAAGTGGTACTGTGAAATCAGTGTACTCTGTGCAGAGCCTTTATTAACACAACAGATAGAGTGATGCATGTAGTGCTTGGTGAGTACTAGAACCGAATATATTCACAACTTGTAGAAATGTGCTACATCACGTAGGAAATCCTGCACATTACTATAGTCACACTTATGTTGCAAGATGTGTTTTAGGCTATGCTCCATTACAACAATAGCCTTCCTACATGGTGTCACAGGCATCCCCCTCAAAAGTGACTCCCTTCAGTTGTCTGTCAGGTTCTGTTCCTGATGTAGAAGAGACAAAAGGTCAGAAAGCTGTACTGTAGGGCGTCCAAGTAATACTTTCAGTTGACGATGCCATGCCTCCACCTGGTTATTGGTCCATGGAAAGCCGATGTCAGATACATCACACACATTCCAGAACTTCAGAGGGTAGGAAGATGGCAGACGTTAATGCACTGAACAGCGGGATGCATATTTCTTTGGTCGGCCATGCACATCATTTCTGGGAATGCCAGCGCAATCACCTTGTGGATGGCTATTGAGAATGCAGCATCCATACCATACAAGGCCACAAGGTGGTGATGCTGGATATGGCACCTAATGATCTGTGAAAAATGGAATAGGCACCTCTTCAGAATACTCTTAGGGAAGTACTTACAATGTTCAGATCAAAAGGATACCAGCATACTTAACTCAACTAAAAGACTATAAAGATTATATACTTTCAGAAGTGCAACATTTTTTAGACTTAAACAATACACCTGCAGTCTCCATTGTTTATGTTTGGGATGCTTTAAAATCGTATTTATATGGACAAAGTATCAGATGGTATAATAATAAAAGGAAATCTTGGAACAAGGAATTACTAGATATTCAAAGCAAATTAGACTCATACAAACATAATAATAAAGAAAATATTATGGACAAAAAAGTCATTGAAGAAATAAATAAATTAAATGAGAAATACAAAGAAATTTTAACTCATAAAGTTAAAATAACATTAGAGAAATATAAGTGTTTGTCTTACTCAATAAGTCCCAAACACTTACATAGATTTAAAAATAAAACAAAAAGGTTGAATAAACAAAATCATATCAAAGAAATTTTCTCTCCAAGGAAAAAGAAGAATGTTTCTAGTTTACCAGAAATATTAGATGAATTTAGAAATCACTTTCACAAAATTAATGATAATAACATTAACATGGAGCCTAAAAATAAAATAGAGAAATTTATAACTACAAACATGAACAAAAAACTTAATAAACAACAGACTAAACTAATGGATGAAAATATTTCATATACAGAGGTTATTACACAAATAAACGAGCTTAAATCAAACAAAGCACCAGGTAATGATGGTATTATACCAGAGATCTATAAAATTCTTCCCAAAAGTACTTACTCATTAATACATAAGGTTTTTATTTTGGCCCAAAATGAGTTAACAACTCCCCCATCTTGGCAATACATATTTATTTCACCAATTTTAAAACCCAATAAAGACCCAACCAGATGTACTTCATATAGACCTATTTCATTACTTAATGTTGACTATAAAATGTTTATGAGTATTTTTGCTGATAGATTAAAGACAATCATCCCAGGCATTATAGATATAGACCAGACAGGCTTTATTGTAAATAGAAATACTTTTGATAATATAAGGAGAACTTTAACGTTAATTGATTTTGCAAATAGGAAAAAGAAAGATTTAATACTTATTAGTCTCGATATAAGTTCAGCATTTGATTCAGTAAGTTGGGACTACTTGTTTATCTTACTGAAGTGCACAAACTTCTCAGATGCATTTGTAAATCTAATTGAATATCTATATAAAGGAGCATTGGCTTACATTAAGATAGGAACATATGTCTCACAAAAAATACCCATTTTAAAAGGTACAAAACAAGGGTGTCCACTCTCTCCATTATTATTTACTTTAATAATGGAGCCTTGGGCTAATTTGATCAGAAACAGTACTGATATAGAAGGATTTGATATAGATGAAAATACAATATCTAAAATTCAACTTTTTGCAGATGATGTTCTAATTACATCAGCTGGATCTAACTCTTCTATGCAGTCCTTATTTGATAAAATGATGGATTTTAAAAATATCTCTGGTTTAATATTCAATGAAGAAAAAACTAAGATATTACCAATATACACACGAAAAAATGTCCTCAATGATTTTAACAAATATATACCCAACTCAGGTCAGATAACTTACTTAGGTATAATATTAACTAAAGATATCAAATCTATTATACATAATAATTATAGTACCTGTCTTCTTAATATACAAAATCTTTTCAATAGCTGGAACAATATGTTTTTTACCATGGAAGAGAGACTCACAATTATTAAAATGATAGTATTCCTAAGATATTATACTTAATACAATCAATAATACTCCCACCTACAAAAATAATTATTAAGAAATTGAATTCACTAATGTTAAATTTCTTATGGGCACCTAATAGACCTAGGATTGCATTAAAGAAACATACTAATAGCTGGTCTCAAGGGGGCATTTCATTTCCAGACTTTAATCTATATACTATCTCTTCTATTATAAAAGTTATTACTTTGTTAATAGATCAGTCATATGTTGCAAGATGGAAAGATTACTGGGAACTAATTAGCATTCACTTCATGAAAATCTCTTTAATACATAAAAATATTATTGTAAATAACCCCATGTTATGGTTACTAAAAGAATTTTGTACTTCATCCATTACACCAAAATATGTAGTTAGTTACCCATTAAACATTATTATCAGTTATCGTAATTTTATATTCATGCATCCTAAGTATAAGGAATGGAATTTTATTCTATTCCTATAATGTATACACAAGGTATGCTTTTGTCAACCACCTCTGAAAGAACTCTTTAGTCACAGAGAATGATCTAAAGTATTGGTATCAGTTGCTGTCTGATAAAGTAAAAATTTAGACTTCTTAAAGCAAGAATTTGATTTGAGAGAAACATGTTGGTTAGAAATTCTGACTTTTAGACAACATCTTATTAATAAAATTGATTTAATGTCTTTAACAGTTAAAGAATCTGTTCCAATACTGATTGATTACTTGATATTAAATTTACAACATAGAGTTTCTGATAAAGGTAAGCTCTCATACATACATAAAATTATCAGAGAAGAAACTCATTACAGTTCAGATACCTATTGGAATTATTTCATTTCCATTAATGGTGAATCACCAAAACAACAAGATAAACAATATATATTGGAATCTGCTTATAAAACTACTTCTTCCATTAATTGGAGACTTTTACTTGGAAATTTTTACATAGATCCTTCTATACACCTTTAATGATGAATAAAATAAATAATAAAGACAACTTATGTAAAAGATGTAATGTAGAAATAAATGCTGATTGGGCACATATGTTTTATGACTGTATAAAATTGAAGGAATATTGGAAGTTAATCAATGATTTTTTGCAGGCCCTTTTCACAGATAATTTCATTGTTTTTAAATCACTTATATTATTTAACACACCTGTTCCTAAAAGTGTTAAAAAAGTTAAACTTCCCTTATTATGTTCTAGCAGTGGCTAGAAAAATAATAACCAGAAATTGGATTTCAGATACCCCTCCTTCATTTAATGAATTTAAAAATGTTATGACTGAAGTGTGTCATATGGAATTGATGACAATAAAATCAAGAACTACTAGAAAAACATCTTATTATATTATATGGGATACTTTACAAAACCTGTTAAAAAATCTTAGTCTCAATAGCATGACATTATAGTTTAATCAATTGATTTGATTTGTAGTGGATGTCTTTGTAAATACTTTGGTTATATTATTGAATGTTATAACTATTTCTATTTTAATTGCTTGTATAAAATTGTTATGATATTTATTTTGTATGTTAAAAACAATAAACTTGTTTTAAAAAAAAAAAGAATACTCTTAGGGAAATGCCTTTCAGCTGGCATGGATTGCTGCCTTCTCAAAATCAGTCATAATATACCACAGAGTTAAGGTGCATCCCTCATCTGTAGCGATACCCTTAAATATGTCCCACATATTGTTGTATGCGGACTCTAATTTCCATATCTTTAGACAATACACCAGGGGGACAGTCTGTGCTGAGGTGGGGGTGCCAATAGATCCATGTGGCAAATATCAGCATGTTTTGGGAAGGTGCCATCCCCGAGTATGATTTCTGACCTGCACAAATCTGACAGATTTTGTGCTGTAGTTAGCAGAACCAAATAATCTTTCCTATCCATATCTAGCTGTCTGCGTATGATAACGCTGCCAGTATGGAGTGGGTACTAGCTGACATCAATATCTGCAAGTGTTGCCGGAGGTGTGGACATAGATGCCTGTGCCCTCTGCCATACCCTGGTGATGCTATGATGCAGGGTGGCATGACAAGCCATCTCCTGTAGTACATTGTCATCCGCTGTGCCAAGGACTCTCTGCATTACCAGACTAGACATGTCATTGCTGTTTACTGCCCTCTGCTGTAGTTCTGCTCACAGCACAGCCACCTGGGCAGTGGTTGCATCTGGTTCATGCTGGTGTGGCAGTGATTTATGTAGTTCTTCCCCCTCATCCTGGGGAACAGTGATAGCACAGCCCCTACAGGCCTTTATTCTTCATTCCACACATGCCCAGTACTGTTTGGAGAGGACTTCCCACTCTGAGTGGTACAGGTATCCCTCTACTACAAGCACTGGTTTGCCTCGGTGGCCGGGCACTGTCAAATATCTGTTGCCAAGCTGACCTGGGCTATGCTTGTATACAGATTCCATCATGGCAACACCACTTGTGGTTGACCTCTCAGCATCCATCACATCCAGTTTAGCAGGGTACGGTACACTGACACTATGTAGGTATAGGGCACTATCAGACTATGGTTATGCTGCAGTACACCGCCTTGTGTTGTACCATTCTGAATAGCCACTGTCTGCCACAGTGGCTCTTTATTACAGTGTACACACCTCGCTGCTCTTACCAACTTTCCTGCTAGGGATTCTCTATGTTCAATTCACACAGCTGTGGAAATGACAACTGACTGTAGCCCTATAGGTGTCTATCCAGCTTGCCATTACACCACTGGATCTGCATGTAATGCACAGGTCCCCTTTAACTCCCAGCTATTGAAGCTGACCAATCACAGTGTGGTGCACAGTCTCAGTTTCAGAGACAGACATTACTAATGGATGTTCCCCTGTGTAGCACCCTTTTCTGCCTACATGCCTCTGCATATGTGTGTACTCCATCTGCAACAACCACAGGATCGGTTTGGCAACCCCCACATGACACACATGTAGTTTCAGTAGTGTACGATCAGCTGTTGACAGTGAGGTGGGTTTATACTCCTATGTGTCTGATATGTGCTTTCCCTCCCCTACTTGTCAGTGTTCCCTCCTACAGTGGTTGCTTCTGTACTGTTAGTTAGGTAGTCATTAATTGGCAGGGTTGTCCTGTTTACACCTGCCACAGGTTGGCCGTACGTGTGATACCAGTAGGCTTGGCTATGGGCATGTTCTGTATAAGAGGTAGTGCAGCAGTGATAACACTATTCTTTTAATGCACTTGGTATTATGGGGATATGTCTCACTCAGGATGCCTGTTGTTGTCTGTATGTATGTCGGTCTGTCTTACAGGACAAGCTGCTGTTGTGCTTCTGGCTTTCCTTTACTTGTGGATGACTATTTATTTACTTAGTTTGCATAACATACCTACATAAATAGATAAAGAAGTAGATAGATAGACAGATAAATATAGAAGTTAGACAATTATGACAGACAACCAAGTTTCAGACTTCATACCCTTCAGAAAAGTCATGCTAATGCAAAACCTGTTTATTCTATCCAAATTCTACATTTGTAAAAGCAGAGTTTATGGTTTGTCCCTCTTTTTGGCCCTTTCCCCACTTTTATGTATGGCTTTGTCCAGATGTCTTGTTCTAAGAGGTATGCACTAGGGAGGCTCTAACAGGGCACATTTTTTCCATTGTGGGTATGCCTTGTGAATGTGCTTGTGCTACTGACAATTCACATGTATGGATGTATCTTTCAGCTGCAGGTGCAGCTTCTTTGGATGTTCACATCTTGCAGCTTCCTACTCCATGGATTCCTGTAAGGGTTGTGTTTGGGGACCTCTGTGCATCTGCATTTAGCAGGTATGTTTTTTTTTCATGTTTGTGTTTAGCTGATGATCACTTGTCTAGCGAGTCTGTTTCCACTTTCAGGAAACAGCCTGCTTAGTTACGTTAGGGAACACTTCACAATGCAAAATCCTGAAAGATCGTATTTCATATGACTGAGACCATATGTTTGAACATTTGGAATCCTGACACTGTGAACGGAGCTCTGCATACAGCGCCAAATGGGAAGATTTCTCTTTTCCTTGCTGTATTGCAATCTCAGAGTTGGAATATTTAAACAGCAGGGGTTTGGGGATGCAGGGGGGAACAAAATTTAATTTTATTTGCTGTGATTTTAGTATGTATGACTTAACCTGAGTGTTTAAGTTACTAGCCTTGAATTATTCTGTTTCAAGTCATTTATTAATAGGAAAGTAATTTATCAAGACTTTCATACATCAAATTATAATAAATCTGTAAAAAATTTAAAGAAATGTTAAAATTCTTAAAGGCTCCTTCAGACTTTGAATCATCCAGCTATAGTTTGCTTAGCTTATGTCTAAATCCTGTCCTGCACATACCTATGAACAAGTTTGATGGGGCGATTGCACAACTGTCAAATTTTAGACTGTGGTCTCAGACAGCAGAGTTTTAAAACCCCCTCCTTTGATATTCTGCAATATAGCCCTAATCAGTAAATCGCTTATTATCAGGAAATGTAGTCTTCCATCAAAAGTTTAGCCTCTCCCTCAAGGCAACTGTTCAGATGTCATACATTTTCTCCTTCCCCGTGAACCCAGTTTTCTAATAGCTACTTACCACTACATATGACTACCCATTCTTTCATTTCATCACTAGGTCCCCTTACCCAAGCACCCATTCTTTTTTCTGAGATGTACCTCTTTTAGTTTATTGCATTAATTCTAAGACAGCAATTACTTGGTCATAATCTGCTGAGTCCTGGAGGACACATTCTTCCATTCATTATTCACTGTTTTTCTCTGGACCAGGCATTTTTCATTTGAATGTACATCCTTTCCTATGCAGCTATTCCCTCATCAATGACTTACACTGTCTCCTTGGTCAACCACTTTTCTGTCATTAATGAAACACTCTCATTGGGCACCAGTTCTTCTATCTATAACTGCCTTCTCCACGTAGCATCATTTACTGACTTTTTCACCCTGTGGTTGGAACAAGTTCTGACATTTTTATCACTCTCTTCTTCAAACTCATATATCTATCAGTAATTCTCCCCTTCACCCAGTTGATACCACTGTATTGGTTTATCCTTTACCTGCAGTCCCTCTTCTATCATTCCAGCAACATTTCTTCCATCATTGGTTATCCTCTATCCTGGGCATTTGTTCATCACCAGTAACTTACCCTGTCCCTTCAGCACTTATCCTTTCATCATTACTTTACTTCTTTCTTCTTGAATTTATCCCTAACTGAGTATAAACCTTTGTAACACTTGTTTGTCTTCTTTATTTTTTCATTATTAACCCATCCTGTCTCACAAAATACATCTTTACTTTAGCTTTCCTGACTATACTCAGCACTTACATGTGCAGTGTCCTTTTTTAATCATGCCACCTCCTTTACATGGTCATACATTATTTTGACTTTATGGCCACTGATGCAGATCAGAAGGCACTGTAATTTGTCTAGAATGAACAGCTGACTGTGCCATTAGCTATCCATTGTCTGATTAATTTTTTAATATTTTCTGTCACTAGTCCATGTGTATGCAGCAGTGTGATGGGTGTATCACTATTCTATGTGCGTGCAGCAGTGTGGTGGGTGTATCACTGGTCTATGTGTATGCAGCAGTGTGATGGGTGTATCACCGGTCTATGTGTATGCAGCAGTATGATGGGTGTATCACTGGTTTATGTGTATGCAGCATTGTGATGGGTGTATCACTGGTCTATGTGATTGCAGCAGTGTGATGGGTGTATCACTGGTCTATGTGCATGCAGCAGTGTGGTGGGTGTATCACTGGTCTATGTGTATGCAGCAGTGTGGTGGGTGTATCATTGGTCTATGTGTATGCAGCAGTGTGACGGGTGTATCACTGGTCTATGTGTATGCAACAGTGTGATGGGTGCATCACTGGTCTATGTGTATGCAGCAGTGTGATGGGTGTATCACTGGTCTATGTGTATGCAACAGTGAGATGGGTGTATCACTAGTCTATGTGTATGCAGCAGTGTGGTGGGTGTATCACTGTGTTGGATGTATCACTACTCTACATGCATGCAGCAGTGTGATGGGTGTATCACTAGTCTGTGTGTATGAAACACTGTGATGGATGTATCACTACTCTACATGCATGCAGCAGTGTGATGGGTGTATCACTAGTCTGTGTGTATGTAGCACTGTGATGGATGTATCACTACTCTACATGCATGCAGCAGTGTGATGGGTGCATCACTAGTCTGTGTGTATGCAACACTGTGATGGATGTATCACTACTCTACATGCATTCAGCAGTGTGATGGGTGTATCACTAGTCTGTGTGTATGCAGCAGTGTGGTGGGTGTATCACTGTGATGGATGTATCACTACTCTACATGCATGCAGCAGTGTGATGGGTGTATCACTAGTCTGTGTGTATGCAACACTGTGATGAATGTATCACTACTCTACATGCATGCAGCAGTGTGATGGGTGTATCACTAGTCTGTGTGTATGCAGCACTGTGATGGATGTATCACTACTCTACATGCATGCAGCAGTATGATGGGTCTATCACTAGTCTATGTGCATGCAGCAGTGTGATGGGTGTATCACTGGGTTATGTATATGCAGAAGTGTAATGAGTGTACCACCACTCTGTGTGTATGTAGCAGTGTTATGGGTGTATAACTAATCAGTGAGCATCCAGCAGTGTAGTACGTATATCACTAGTCTGTATTCATGTAGTAGTGTGATGGGTGTATCACTAAACTGTGAGCATCCAGCACTCATGCAGCAGTGTGAGAGGTGCATTTCCCCCTGTCTAACTTAGATCATTAGTTTCATGACAACCTCCTTCCACTATATATGTAATTCACCATTCAGATTTAAGCAAAGACACATATATATGTAAAAAATGAACCACATAAACAGCTACAGATGTTCTACACATACATATGTACTATCTCCTCCTCAAAATAGCCAAATCCCTTGCATTTCTTACTTGTCTTATATTTAAGTAACTTTAGCACTGAACTATTTGGTAGTTGTAGGTAAAAGTGCTAGTTGCAGGTTATAGTTTAAACTGAATTAAAGTGACTGAGTCCCTGCATTTGTTTAAATTTGTCACAGCTGCTGTTGTGTTGTCAACCCACTGCTCATGTCTTATATCTGTAGGTGTCTCTGTATTGTGAAATGCTGTTATCTTACAAGGGATCCTTAAAGCTGTCACTGCAAGGTGGGTATCTACTGTCTCTCTGCTGTTAGATTTCATTACAGACTCATGAATAACATGGGTAGGCAACCATCATGATGAATATGGTGGTGGTGGGATGGCCTTATGATCCGCACACCTAATGAAGTGAAAGGAAGCAAAACGCCTGCAGAAGGCAGATAAGTATACTTTTGTCGGTATACTGACACTAAAGGATATATTATGTTGTCATAAAGACAGATAGCCGAGTTCTATTCCTTTTGGGTTAACTAGAAACATTTCAGTAGCTCGCAGCTCTCTGACTTTAAGATTCCTCTTGCATGAGTTGTCTTATTAGATTTCAAAGAAGTTTGCACTTGAACTTTTCTGAAACAAGGTCATTTACTCTAAAAGCATGTCCAGAGAAAGGTATTGCACTTACAAAAAAAATGTATTTTGTGCTTCTCTTCTTTGGACACCAGTTCAGATGAGCTCTTTGGAAGGCATTTTAATATCATGACAGCAACAGTTGCAGGGAGTGGAGCATTAGAGAAAGCTGCATAGAAATGCATAACAGAACATGCAGCCAAAGTGCCTCAACACCTTTATGCCTATATTCTTCTGTACTTAAATATGCATACAGGCTGACAAGTACACGAGGTGTTAAGAGGTAGTCCTCATGCAAAAGGGAAAACTGCTTGGGAATCAGAAACAAAGCATGACAGTGAGATGTCAATCTGCTGCACTAATGGCACAAAAGCAGTTAAGAGGAAAATTCACAGACTGCTTTCCATAGATTCAGAGGAAATTAAATGGTTACCTAGTGCAAGATCAAGGCAAATGGAATATAAGAGAGTCAGTTCTTTGGAAAATAATTCCATCCATATGGAATACATGACACAGTTAAAGGATGGAATTGTACAAAGTCTCCCACCACTGCCACAGACGTAGCAAAATCATAACTGACAGGAGGCTGTATACACTTGGAAATATAATGGCTAGTGCTAGTTCTTTTAGGAAGCTTTCAGCAGTTACTGTGATCACTATTCGTGTGAAACAGATCTGTTTATTTCAATATTAGGAGCATAACTGATCTGAGACATAATGAAGCTATTGCTGGGTGACGCCATTCTGGAAGAATAAAACTATAATATATCACAATTTTCCTTTGGTTGTGAAGAGTTTCCCCAGCTGAGACTGAAATGGGTCCAACTGGAACAGTGCTCTACCTTGGCTAACATATTCAAAATAAAAAAATAAAAAATAAGATATAGTACTGTTGTGGTCAATGGATTCTTTTAGATCATATTATACCATTTTTCAGTCTGGCTAGTTTAGTAGAAACTCAGGTAAATGGTGTATCCACCTTCCTCCCCTGCCAGTAGAAATATTGTTGGAAATGATTGCAAAAGAACTAATCAAAAAACACTGATGTCAACTAAGGGAAAAGTGACATGACTAGCTCAGGTGATTAGAAGAATGAATTCCAAATCAAAGAGACAAATTTAAATTGTGTTGTGATCTAATGAAGGATCAGATAAGATGTGCTAAGGATGCACCAGTAAATTAGCTCAGTTTTTCAAACAATGCAAATAGATTTCAATACTGTCCACTTTCACCAAAACTCAAAATTCTTTTTGCCAGTAAGCACATCCAGTTTTCTAATCTTTTTTGGAGTCTTTTATACCCTTATGCCTTCTGGAAAAACATTGCAGGGCACTAACACATGTTCATTGTGCCATGCTTGTTATAGTTTAACCAATTAAAATATGATTATCCCTTGTAAACTTACTCAGCTCTGTGTGTAACCTTATGGTCTAATGTTCCAAAGGTCAGATATTCCTTAATACTTCATGGACCAAAATCATGTTACTTTTGCTCTCTCATGGCAGGGAGAAAAGAAACCCAAGGGTATCAAATGCTTTTTATATTTAATAAAAAATGCCCAGTTCTCCAGTCTGTCAAATGAAAAGTTTTTGCTGCTCTCAGTCTTTAAAACAGTAGGGAGCAAAGCTATAAACCATATTTTATTCCTGTACTTGCCAATGTAATGTACACTGCCATAAAGGTACCATTATTATACATTGTAACTATTACAGCATGTTTTATGCATGATCTATAAAATCCAGTTTAAAGCCATCAAGTAATATGTCATCATTTGCTTCAATTGTCTCTCCCTTGTGTCATTCATTCTTTTATTTATTCACATTTGTGCATTCATTCCAACACACACACACACACGCACACACACACACACACACACACACACACACACACACACACACACACACACACACACACACACACACACACACAGTCAAATACTGCATGTATACCTACAGACAATATGAAGAACTGGGAATTCTTATAGTGGTATGTTTTTGGAATGCAGGAGTATCCCCCAGCACCAGATTAAAACACATGAGAACACAGGAAGGAAATGCAATCTCAGCACAGAATACTGCAGCTGGGACCTGAACCGTGGAACTACGCACAACGAGACAACAGCAGCATTGTTTTATTAGGCAGTTCTGTTCTCTTCATATAGTATCTGTTCATGTTAATCACAAGTGTTATGTCTTTTTCCCAGCTAAAGGTAATATCCAGTATATTCTGGACCTTTCTCCTTTATAATTCATGTAAAAAAACACTATTGCCTTTTCAGATTATCTGCAAATTTATGATAAAACAGAGAAATGTTGGCAGAAGAAGACTTCTAGTCTACCTCAGAGATGAAGCTAACACAGGGCATCTGTCCCTCCTTCCTTCTTACGGTTCTAACTCTCCCAAGCTTTTAAATGCCCCAACTACCTTAAAGAAGGGATTCCTGTTGTGTATGTTGAACTGGATTCCCTGAGTCTAGTCATCATATTCCTTTCTCCTCTGCCTGTTCTTTCTGTCCAGCTTAGTCGCATAGCATATCCCGTTAATGGTTTATACCGTATCCTTGCAATATCTCTGCTCATTACTATCGAAAAGCGATTAAGCTACCTAAGAATTTATTCATGTGCTAACAATTCCTGGTTGCTTTTCTGTATATGCCCTTATGCCCTCAGAAGTGCAATCTCTTTCTCCCTACAGTGCCTCCAGAATCTGTCACATTATCTTTATCATTATCAAGTCTTGCAAAGACCTAGCAGAGAAGGATCGACACCTATTTTTAGTCTATTTTGTTTCTCCACAGCTGACCATTACATGCTGCCAGGGACACTTCTAATCTACTGGGTGTCTTGAACCTCCAACATAACATAAAATAAGTGAATCCACATAACATCAAGGTATTGCTGCTCAGAGCTAGTAGCCTTGATAAAAAACTCCACTCCCTACAAACACTCTTTTAACCTGGAAAATACTGATATATTTCCTCATCACATAGACCTGGTTCAAGGCCAGTGAAAGCATTCCATTAGTGCAGGGTTTCAGTACTTATCATATTTACACATCTACTCGGTGGTGTGAACCTTGGCTCTAGATGACTGTCACTGTTGAAGTGACAGCCCAGCTCCCATATGGAAAGCAGGACAAAAGGGGTCATGTACGGATGGATAATTTTCCATGGACACTTCAGCTGCACTCCATAAACTGGGAGACATGTATGCCAAGAAATTTGTGAACTTCATCAATACACACCTCAACCAGGAATGACAAAATCCTGGATTTGGTCCTTACCAATATGGGGAATTCTGCTCACCATCAACTGTAACTTCCTCCCAGGACAAATCAGACCACAAATCAGTCACGTTCACCATAAGACTGAAGTTTGAAGCAACTTCACGTACATCAGTGTTTTGAACTTATATAAAGGCTAATCTATTAAACTTGATTGGCAACCTGGCTAAATTCAAAAATCCCCTTCTGTGTTGAAAACAACACAGCTTATGCAGATCTTTTACTTCCAAACTCATAGCAAATATACATAACTGCATAGATGCATCTGTCACCCTTAGAAATAAATGCAAGGGAAATTCAAAAATTAACCACCATGATGAAACCTTAATACAAACAAGGCATATAATAAAGAGAAAAGAACTGCACATAAAAGTAAATTTAATTCTCAAGATACCAAAAATGTTCTTGCTAAATTAAACAAAGATTTCTGGATCCAGATTAAATCAACTAAAGCAAGATTTGCGGTACAAATAGCCAATCAGGAGAATTTTAACCAAATATCCATATTTAACTACCTTAGAAATCTCAGAAACAATGCACCATGCAGAGCTGATACTAAATTATATCACATACTTGAAACTAGAGAACATTGCCAATCATCAGACAAATTTAACTCAAGGTTTGCCACCTCTCCAGTATTCTCAGACCGCATACCTTCAGCTACAATGCCCCCTCCCAAAATCTCCCAAGAACAAATCTTTCAGGCATTAAGTCCAAGAACACTACTTCAGTGGGTCCAGAGAACATACCAGCCTGCCTACTGGTCATGGCTTGTTAAGACTCCTGCAGAGGTTATTCAATATCAGCTTTAAATGGACTTTATTTCCTTCAGACAATGCACAAGAACATACATCTTGTTATTTTAGCTGCTTTCTAAGCTTATAAGAGCAACATTTACATCTGGTCCCTATTTTGGAGCCTTTGTCCCTTGTTATTTAAGGCTTTGTTCACATTTCTTGAGCTAAGAGGTTGAGAGGTATGTATGGAGGGGCACAGTAAATACAAGGAAAATCTGGTACGTTCTGCAAAACTAAAGAAACGTACCTGATTTCCCTTGTATTTCTGCCATGTCTCTCTTGTACCTCTAAACTGCCCAGATTTTATAGTTTAAAAAAAAAAAGCAAAGGAGATCTTTCTTTGTCCTTTGCTTGTTTTCAACAGGACCGGTGTACTGTGCAAGCGTAGGAATGCAAGTCCCATAAGTATGTGCAGTACATCAACAAATGCAGAAGAATGAGGAAATAATGCCGAGGAACACTATGGCACGTTATACAAAGACATCATTTAAGAAAAGTAAGCAATTTCTTTCTTAAATAATGTCATTCTATAACAGCAATAACCGACTTGTGGGTGTGGGTATATGAGTATGTACCCACAGTTGGCTTTGTTTTATCACTTCTGCTTTGCTCTCAGGACCAAACCATGCCAACCATGGGTAAATCTTCAATATACCCACGCACACTCAACAGTTGCTGCTTAATTCACTATATTGCCTTCACTGATTTCTTGGGTACATGTCCTTTACTGGTTTAGTCTTGAACTCTGTTACATGTCTCAGCAGACTTCACTGCAATCTGCTTTCTAGCTGAAATATACATTTTTCATTTGCTGCTTCCAATGCAAATGTGATATTTTCAAGATATTCTCAAAAGCTGCATTGTTTTTTAATAACAACATTGGTTGTAAGTGATCATCATCACTTCCACAGATGAGCTTGCCTCTCAACATTTACTTTAATTTATCTAGTTACATTCTTGAGATACTTTTCATAACTCAACTACTTACTGGCAGATTCAGTAAACATTTTTATACACGACTCAGATTTGTACCTGTGAATTATTTTACTTTGTTTGCGGTTAACAAATTTTAACAAGTTTACCTGTTGCACAGAGGTGTTTCAATTTTTTTTCAAGATCAAGAGGTTCTTCATTAGAAGGCAAATTTGATCTTCACACATCTATAAAGATTGTTCTCATTCTGTCTTCATTTTAATTGCAATGGCAGCAAAAACACTGCAGTTGTAGTATCCATTTAGGTGAAAAAGTCAATATACGTAAAGTTCTCATTTTCCTTCTGCCTTAAAAGTTGCTTACAAATGATGAAACTTAAGTAATAAAAATGATTTTCACTATCACAAAAAAAGTGTCAAAAATGTCCGACAAAGTGTTTAAAAGCTTCAGTAAGAAACATAAATTCCATGGCAAGGCAGGTCAGCAATGATAATACTAATTACTCTGAAGCTAGAAACATCTAGCATTCAGGACAGGAACATGATATATGATTAGCACAAGCCAGTATGGATCAAATACTAAGTAGAGTTCCTTAACTCACTAACACTTATGTGGTGTGGAGTGTCACACCTCTGGCAGCCTACACACATCTTTCATTCCAGAGCATTTTCTGAAAAGAAACTGAATAAGCATAAGATAAACAAATTTAGACAATGGGCAAACTGTACATCAGTACCCTGATTAGAGTACAAACGTTCTCCAACAGGGTATTAATGTACAAGTAATGCCTGCTGAAAAATTTATCTGACACTTCCCGGCAGCATATCAAGCTGCTGTGGAGCTTGGACTGAGAAAACGGAATGACCGCAATTACTTTACACATGCTAAGTAGTGCTTTTGCTGTTTAGTGAGTGTAAAATATAAAAAAAAAGAAAACTAAAAACAGATGTGTGTGTGTGTGTGTGTGTGTGTGTGTGTGTGTGTGTGTGTGTGTGTGTGTGTGTATGTTTATGTCTGTGTTTGAGTATATGTGTGCATGTCAGTGAAAGAGAGTGAGCCATTATTTTACACTCACTAAGCAGCGCTTTTGCCATTTACTGAGTGTAAAATAAAAAAAAATTAAAAAAAAGAAAAATAAATTAAAGTAACATGTATGGGAGAGTGTATGCATGTATGAGTGTAAGAGAGTGAGAGTGACTGACTGAGTGAAATAGAAAAGTGTGTGTTTATGTTTCTGTCTGCATGTGTAAGTGAATGTGTGCATGAAAGCAAAGACACTGTGTTTGTGTGTGTGAGAGAGAGAGAGAGATGGAGACTGAAGTGTGAAAGTGACCGAACGATGCCCTGGTAGTCTGTGTTAGAGAGAGTGAAGAGAGAACGATCCCCTGGCAGCAGCAGCAGTTTTACATATCTGCCTCTTAAACATCCCTGTCAACCTCTCAGTACAAGAAATCTGGATAAGCCTGACATAACTGGGGGGTTGAAACAAATGCTAAGAAATAGGAACACATTTTAAATATTGCTCTTATTAGAAAGTTGCTAGAAGAACAGGATTTCTGTTAGCGTGTATTTTCTGAGGTTTACTATGGCTTACTCGAATGGCAGTCAGTCAAATGGCCGATGTTCAAAATCACGGTGTACAAGGGGCAGGAATTCAAACCAACATAGGTCAACCAAGTTTAATCAAGTTGCATGATGCACTCGACCTTTTGGCAAGCGAAGTACCGAGACTGTGAAGGGAGGTCGCACTTCAGTGAGGAACAGGGAAAGTAGCCCATTTTCCTTATTGTAGTGCGATCTCAGAGTTGGTATATTTAATTTGCAGGGGGTATGGGGGGCACAGCCCCCCACATGGGAGGTGCAGGGTGGTATAGCCCCCCTGCAAAATAGTAGGATCAATGAACCATTGACTATAGAGTTCAATGGTATGTTACTGTGCATAGTACATCACCTCCTGTTATGTCAAATACATCGAACCATGGAGGTCAATGCATTCATTTTCGCTTTGGTTTACTATTCAGAATTTCAAATTCAGCATTTCAGGTCGACATTTTAAATGGTCAACCAAAGCTGATTCGGAATTTCAGTAGTAAACCATTTTCTGAAGGATATGAAATGTGAAACCCAAATGCATGTCATTATTTAGCAACTTTATCCTTTGTATCTTCCAGTGGTTTGTCAAAACACACATTTTTATGAGGAACAGACTGAAAATTTGAGGCAAAAATATAGACATTCTGCAAAAATATGTACAGTTAGGAGGTATGCTCTTTGGTCAAGGTACATGGATAAGCCTAAAATAAACATGACAAAGGCTCAAAATAGGAACATATTTTAAATGATTTGTTTTAGCATTTATTTTCTAAAGCAGAGGTGAGTGTGAGCTCCACCAATGACAGCAGCAAAGAGGTTCGTATACTTCTGGACCCTTCAGCTGAAGAAATCTGGACAAAGCTTAAAATAAAGGAGAACAAATGCTAAAAAATAAGAACAGATTTTGACTATTGCTCTTATACAATTACAAACTTACTTAAATAAAATGATTTGTGTTAGCATACATTTTCTGAAGGAAATAAAACTCTGAAACTCAAATGTATGTCATTATTTAGTAACTTCTATCTCTAATGACTGGCAAAAAACCAAACGTTTTAGGTGTAAGGGACCAAAAGTATAAAGCAAATACATGGATTTTTAAAGTGTTATAATTTGGATGTAAAATGCTTACTCCAACACCTTTAACATGTACTATAGCAAGTATAAAACATTAGCTGGAGGAACTATTTAACATCAAAAATATATTAAAAAAAATAAAATATTACTTAAAAAATAAATACGTAAGTAAGTAAAATACAACAATTTTACAGAGACCCCATTCTCTAAGTGCAATAATGCCCTCCAGGGTGTGTGCTAATGTGTAATTAATGCCCTTCTGGTGGTGGAGAGGCCCTCACCCTGCAGTGTCGGGCTGCATAACACCCCTGGGTGAGCGTTAATAACACATTAACAAACACCCTGTCAGGCATTATTGCTTGTGTAAATATTTGAGAACAATAAAAGATAGTATAACTGTACATATAGCAATGTCACCAGTAAGAACTATTCTTTACAGTGATAATAGTTAGTGCATTCATTGTCTTTCCAAAAATACTACATTATGTTATAATCCACACAAACCCTAAATTATAATTTTTGCTAATGTTTCACAAACAAATCATCATATTTTGAAAACTGTACAACCTAAGCATATACTGCTAAAATGTATTTGTTAACCAGGCATAAACTTTCACATGGCTGCAAGAAATTCCACTAGGATTGCATGTTTATTGAGATATTTACAGAAATATGAAAACATATGCTTAATTATATGAATAGCGATACAAATAACACTCAATTTCTCTCAAGATATGAAACTTACAGTGCAAATATCAAAGACATTCTTCTTTAATATCATTTAACATCTCACCTGATGTCATGCAACAGTTTGTAAGTCACTTGTTTTTTGAAGTATTAAGCATATATGAAAATATTGTTTATTTTGATGATTACTAATAATCAACAAGAAATATCTGAGGTATAATATTATATAAATAGACATTGACAATTAATTTTTCTGTCTCCTATCATAGCATAGTACACCATACCCATCAATAACATTTAGGGCTCTCAATTATGAAAATAGAAAAATAAATATGAACATTTGGATAATAAGTGACAGCTATTCATTTTTCTACTGCAAGAAATCCTAGATTAACAATGTTAGTGTAATTATGTTAACAACTCTTTGCACTTTCCAATACTGCCTTTCCTTTTCTTTTCTGCCCATCCATTAATCCTGCCCTTAATCAAATTACCATTCTTGGCTTTTGCACTGAGCATATAGAGGGCATCAGTACCCCTTGTGAATTTATGACAAATAAGATAGCAGTACACTTATCCTCCCTCTTACTTTTTTCAGTTAACTCATTCCTCCTTCCCTACTTTCACTCTTGCAGAGGTAAACTAAGTGATTTATATCTTGGATCTTAATTATATAACTGCTTTAAACTTCATAACACATAATGAACTGAGAGTGTTTCATTTAAGTAAACCATGAGTATCATCAACCCCCCTTTTTCCCATTTTTGCATGGATTCAGGGTATCATGTCAACTGTCTCTCTCTCTATATATATAATGACACTCTTACCTACTTTGACACTCATTCCTGACTGTCGCAGGTCTTGTCTCAGACAATTCATTCCTCTCTTTGTTCTATGTCCTTGTTTTCTCTTGCTTTCTTGTTATATGTGCAAAATCATCTTCACCAGATTGTCTTCTGCTGTTCTGCACATGCACGCCTGACCTGCTGTAATCTGTTGTCTTTCACCTTTTCTGTAAGTACAGCTCCTTTGGCTTCTGCTCTGATGTCTTCATGTCATCACCTGTCCCACAGTGTGCATCCTATCAGCCATCTGCCTATCAGCCATACTGCTATGATGGCTTAGTGATTAACTACTGTGACTATAGTGTCCAGGGTCTTAGGTTCAAGCCTTGGAGAGGGTGTTTATCTCAGGCACTTCATCTCTGTCACTTCTAGTTTCTTCAACTGCTCTGCCTTTACTACCCAGGTTTCTGTATCATACAAAAGCACTGGTCACACCACTGTTTTGTACACCTTACTTTTCAGCTTCTTTGGCATTCTTCCATCATACACTACATTCAATTTTACGCATCTGTTTTTCTTTATTTATTTAGTTATTCATTTACATTAAGTTAGTAGCTTTATTTAAAAGTGAATGGGAAGTATGTTTTAAAGTACATATACTGTAAGCATACAAATGTTTTCCAGTACTTTTCCATGGACACAGCTGTACTGATGTTATACATTTTGGTGATACGAAAAAAAAGTTTTTTTTTTTCAAATTCAAGGTGAAGTGACGTAATGCCTAACAGTCTAATACAGCAAGATCTAAAAGTATGAGCAAATCCAGAAAATGTACTAAACAAAGGACCGAATATGAGCTAAAAGATTATGAGTTAAGTTTCATGAGACTTTCGTGTAAAAAAAGTGTGGTCTTTAACTTTTGATTTGTACATTATGAATGACATATAAATTATGAAATCTTTTTCAAGATAGCATATAATATAATAATATGCTGCATTCATTTGCTAGCAAAGGTAGAGCTCCAATCCTACTTCCCCTACATATACCTGGTGTAATAGATTTTTCACTAAAAAGCATGAAAGAAATCTCAGTCTAATAGACTCAGTAAAACAGGGTTAAATTAACATATTCCTCAACAGCACTGTATTATCTTATCGTATCCTGTTCTACAACTCCCCTCTTATCTTTTTAAAATATATGCAGCCACATCCTTCCACCCTTGCATAACCTATTATTCTTAAATACCTTTCATTCAGAAACTACCAGATGGTAACTCAGTTATCCTGGTTTTTATCTGAGTTATGCACAGCACCTGACTGTTGTTGTACATCTATGGGATGAATGAGCAACAGCTGAATTAGTAGAATACCTTACCTGCTCAGTTTCTCTGGGACTAGTATATCTAGATTCAACTGCCAGACTAATTGTGAAGCCCTGTTTACTTTAATAATGTTTAAATGAGAATTTCTTGCTGAGATGAAACTTGAAGTCTCTTATCAATAAGAGTGCAATGTTTGTTAAGGTGTTAAGTCTGACCAGGGTGCCTGTTATAAAAAATATCAACTTAAGTCTTATTCACCACACATCAGTGTTTAAGCTATAATACTACCTATTGCATCATATTTATGGTAAGGCATTGGCATCTGATCCAAAAGTGAAATTCATGTGGACTTGTACTTTAGAGGTTATCCAAGAGTAAGGTCATTAGCATCAGGTGCAATTGCTTTTGAAATATCGGATAATGATTCCAAAACCCTCTGTTAACTCTTTTCTACATATCCTATTCTGTCATGCAACATATTCCAAACAGAAGCCATTTTTTTCACCAAGTCATCTTTTCCTGAATAAATTGTTAGTCAAATGAAGTCTTTCAGACACTCACTTAAAAATTTTGTCCAGCAGGATCATGTCTCTTTACCGTTTTGTAGGTAAGAAAAAAGGACCCAGGTGTTAATTCTCTATATCCTTCTGATTTTACCTTTTTTTCCCATTGCCTAATTCTTGGACACTGCTGACAGCTTCTCTTCTAACCTGGTTGAAAGACAAACTATTGTAAATCCAGCCACCATTACAATGCTTCTCAGTACTTAAAATTCCAAATTAAAGACATGAACAAACACAGGACAATCTGTCTAGTTCCAGCCCCACTACCATGAGTGTTGAGGGAAAAAAACAGAAACTAGTGGTCTTAAAACTTTGTTGATGAGCTCAGTCACAATAATTTCCAAAAATCATGAAACCCAGGTAGTGTTCCAAAGCAACAAGCCTTTATTCGTCACAGACAAGTGATCCTCAGTAGCAAAAAAATTCAGAAATATTGTAACAATAATAAACATATCAGCTTTTATATACTTAGAAGTAAGTGTGAAAAATATATGTATTGTTTAATTTTAAACCAGCCTATTCAGGGCTGTAAAAGTGCATTTTAGAACAGCAATTACCCACCCCCACACACTACTACTGTTCAGATCAAACTAAATCCTAGCTAAGGAAAACACTACCTATATGCTTGCAACCCACATTTCAAGATAAGGTATTAAGAAAAACATGACATATACATAAAAAGACTAAAATCACTTTTGGCTAACAGATGCAATAAAGCCTTCATCAGGTCTGAGACAAGAACTAAAATCAAGAAAAAAAACATATAGCTATCTAACCAGAAACATAATCAAACTAGGACACTATAAATATAAAAATATCTCTCTCTAATAAAATCTAGTAAATATCCATTGATGTATATTAGTGTGCATAAACAACTTAAATTATTAACAGCTCAGAAAAAATGTCAGTGCTCTGCAAAAACACCCTGTCATGACAGTTTTCATGTTTGCAGCCCCAAAAACATGTTTATACAATGAAAACTAGTAGAAAAAAACACAAAAAATACAGACAGCACTGGATAAAGTAAACTAGTAATGTATAAACGTGTGCAGGTGAGTACATGAGTTGTATTAGCATCCACCAGTATGGTAAATGGAGGAATTATACCAATACTACACAGTAATAGTGACATGAAAAAATGTGTGTTTTGAATTTACCATTTACATGTCTGGTGTGATGCAGTCAATCTAATCAATGCAGAAGTTAGGCTGAAGTAACTAAATATATATATTTTTTTTCTACACATCATTTTTACTATTATTTTAGTATATTTTTAGTACATAAAAATATTCCTCAAAAGATTCCCTAAAAAACCTTTACAGATTTTGTGGCAGCTTACATAAATTCAACACACTCAATACAGCAATAGGTAGTTAAGCCCTGGTTTTCTGAATGCATTTAATTTTAACTGTCAGCATAATTCTTTTTTCTCCAATACACAATTGATGTCCCCTTCAACCTCATCCATCTCCACACAGTCCAGAATGATAAATTAAAACCAGAATGTCTGGGCTGTTCTAATAAGTGTTTCGATAAGGCGTTCTTCTGGCATTTACTTTTGATGTCAGAAAGATTACCTGAAATCCTCCTTTTCAGTTAATTCATAGTCTTACCCACATAAAATGCAGGGCAGTCATTACACTTGGACCTATATACAACTTTGTCAGTATTACGGTTACCACCAGCTGCCAATTTCACCATCTTTTTAAGATAGGGGCTCTCAAATAAGTTGCACTCGATCAAGTATTCATAGAAAGTACAGTTGGGTGGCCCACAGATTTTAGTGGTCATGTCATTCTGTTTGTTCTTTATTTTTCTTTTCCACATAGCTATGTATACTTTTGCTCTTTTTATTTACAAATGTAGGGTGATCTTCTAAAACCCTTACACGCTGCTGATTGTCAGTGAAGATGGCCCAGTTCTCCATAATAATGGCTTTTATTGTATTGAAATCCCATGTGTAAGTTAGAGTGTAACTGCCCTTACTCTTCTCTTCTTTTGGATTTGGGTGTCCTCGTTACATAATTCTACCAAAAGGCCTGTTCCACATATGGTCATTGTTAGTTTTAGAATCTCTAATGGGATCCAGGATCATATGTAACATGCTTGATTCATATCATCTGGTTAAGAAATCATTTTCAAGATCATTCATATTTTTAAGAAAAGGGGCCAAATCTGTGGTAATGCTTGTTAATCTGTAGCCTTGTTTTTTTTTATTGCATTGTACTTAGTTTTTACTGGATACATACTATATGAAGTAAGTAGTTCACTGTTGTTGGTTTCCTGTATAAGTTACGAATTAAGTTTCCTGTGTCTTTATCAATACTGACAGTCATATCAAGGAGCTGCACTGACTCCAAGCTGATGGAAGTGGTAAATTTCAGGAAGGAGGTGAAGTTATTGATGTAATGGATAAACTCAATGAGTTTAGATTTCTCACTTTGCCAGACTATTAATACATTGTCAATAAAACAAAGGTAGCTGGTCATAAAACTCTGGTATTCACTTTGCAGTACAAATTCCTCCTCCCACTTGCCTAAGGTTACATTGGCCAGGCTAGGCACCATAGCCACACTCATGGCTGCCCCCTCATCTGTTTAGAAAGCCCAGCCATTAAAACTGAAAAAAAAATTCTAACTCATCACCAAGTTTATTATCTTTCCCAAGCATTCGGTTTGTCCTGGTGTGGCACTGTTATTTCTGCTATAAGCCTCTGTAGCTGCTTCAGTTCAGTACATGTGCAGTAAATACAGTGTCTAGGTCTTCAGCATCAATAGTTACCAAAATTCTTTGTTCATTCACACACACACTTCTTTTATTTTTCTTAAATAATCAAGTGAATCTAAAATAAAAGATTAGTTCTTTTCAGCAAGAGGTTGAAGAAAAAGTCTAAGTATATGGCAATGGCCTCTGACATGAAACCTCCACTTGCAATAACAGGTCTGTAAGGTGGATCTTCCCTATTCTTATGGGGTTTGGGAATCCCCCAAAAAACAAGGTAACTTAGGGTGAGGAGTGTTCAAATACTCAAGACAGTTTTCACTAATAAGTTCTTCATTAAGCATTGTGATTAGCATATCTTTCCATTCTTTGTATGCAGTCTCAACCTCCTCAAAGGAACGTTTAGAATAAAACTCAAGTGTGTTCAGCACAACTGTCAGTATCTGTAATAAGTATGCCGCTACCCTTGTCAGCCTTCATAACACGTCTAATTCTGTCATTGCTCAAATTCTTAAGTGCTAATATCTCATCCTTTGAAATATTATAAAAATTACATTTTGGTGTTTTCTTGAGAGCCTTTCTTTATGTCGAGCTCACAATTTGTCTCGAATGCTGCAAGTATGAGATGCAGTGGGGGACAAAATCTACTGGGTCTTTTAATTTTTTCTTCAATGGATTTATCTTCCTCCATGTTATTTTTCTCGTAAAATACAAAATTCAAATTCAGTTTTCTCACATACATTTTGTAAACCAGTGATGGTCTGTGTCTCGTCTATCTTTCCCTGATTTATGAATGTAAGTCCTCTGTTGAGCATGTTTTCTTCAAGTGCTGTCAGTGGTTTCTTCGAATGATTCCAGATCCTGGGGGCCAATTCTGTCTGAGGCTTGTGGCCCTGATGTATAGAAGTTGTTGTTCCCTATGTACCTCAACTCTCTCACCTGTGTCCACTGCTTCCTCCTCCAGTTGTTCTGGTCCTCCCTCCTTAGGTTCAGATGGTAGTTCACTTCTTCTCTCTGGCACTTGTTAGCCTAAAGTGATTTTAGTTAAAAGCCTTTTTATGGATATCTTTTTATATATATGTTATGCTTTTCTTAATACCTGATCTTAGAAATGTGGATTGCAAATACATAGGCAGTGTTTTTCTTAACTAGGATTTAGTTTCATCTTATCAGTAGTATTGTGTGGGGGCAGGTACTTGCTGTTCTAAAATACACTTTTATGGCTCTGTTTATATTGTTTGCCATGAATAGGCTGGTTTAAGATTAAACAATATATATATTTCCACACTTACTTCTAAGTATATAAAAGCTGATATGTTTAACATTGTTAAAATATTTCTGATTTTTTGATACTGAGGATCACTTGTCTGTGATGAATAAAGGCTTGTTGCTTTAGAACACTACCTGGGTTTCATGATCTTTGGAAATTATTGTGACTGAGCTCATCAACAAAGTTTTAAGACCACTAGTTTCTCTGTTTTTTATTGAAATTTCAAATTGCCAACCCAGCTCAGAGAATGTTCCATACTATCTGTCTTATTTAAAATTTTGAACAAGAACACTCATCCATCTACCTGCTTAATGGAATAAACTACTGGAAACTTCAACAAGGTGTCTTTATTCCTTCCACGGGGAGGGTATCAGACTGAGAGAGTCTCCTAGATCTGTTAGCTAAAATTATTTTATCTGGACTAATCTTTTATATTTTGTTTCTTATTTAACATCTTCTAACAGTTTTGCACGCAGACTCAGGCAGATTGGTTTCATCGACAGCAATCTCTGAGTAAAATACTGTGAGTGCTGCATTCTCTGAAATCAGCTCCAAGAGTTGTTTGACTTCTGTCTCTTCCTCGGTCCTCTTTTTTATGTTCCTTCCTTCCCTACGCCAAAATCCTACCTTTTCCTTCTGGTTCTCTCTGAAATAATGCCCACCTGCATGCAAGTATTGCTGCTCATTTTTTTGTGTATGTCAGAATTTCACTTAAGTTATCCCGTTGCTTTGGTTCTTGTTACAATCTTTTGTTTTCCTTTGTACTACAATTTGAATATTTTGCTCTTGTTGCCCTGACTACTGCTTGAAAATGAAAAAAACTGTGTCTCAGTAGATCATTTTTCATTATCAGATTTGATGTGAATTAACAAGTAAATTATTAAATAATGGGACAAGTTATAAGGTGCAGTCTGACAGCGGAAGACATCTGAAACCAAGGATGGCTCTGTAGCACAGAGGGATAAAGCCCTAATTGTGACCTGGTTACAGATAGCAGTCCCAGCTGTCACAGCAGTCAGCCATAGGGTATATCCAATCAGCTGATCATTTACTCAGCAACTTCAATGCCAATATTGTTGGTTAAGAACCTGCAGTGGGGCACATACTGAGCAGACACCTGGAGGAATATCACTACCTGTACAGTGCTTAGCTGATGGTGGGACATGGCAGCGTGGAAGTATGACAGCATGTTTGTCTAATATCATACATCTCCTGCCAACCAAGAAGGGGACAGGATTACATGGATATTCAAAAAACCTCCCAACTCTAACTGAAAGCCTATCACCACCAGGTCCTTACTCCCAGTTTTAGCTATAAGGGGAGGATCCTAAAGTATCGTGATATGGCCCGCTAACTCTAGGCAGGATGGAGTTATAAGGCATGCAGGAAGGTAAAATGGTCAGACTGGCATGGGCAAAAAATAAATAAGACAAAGAAAAAAAATTAAAATATGACAGTGACAACAAGTATTAAGTCTTAACAGGTGAATAATAACATGTTTGCCATTTTCAATATCACTATCCATGAATATTTTAGAAATATTTGCAATTGGAAAATGTTCTATTTCTGGTTTATGACATGTTCAAAATAGCTAGACATCTGAGGCTTCTTTAACTTTACACTAGAGCTTGCAGCATATTAAAGTTAAATTGCCAAATTCAATGTTTGACTTTCTTCACATCCTGAGCATTAGACAGATGGCAGTGCATTAAACGTATTGAGTTTTCATTCAGAAAGAGGTAGTTATTCTGAGCTTTATGAGCCCTGTTTAACAATAGTCTTGCTGCCAGTATGGAGCCCTCCACGAAAAATGCTTCATGTGTGATTTTTGTAGCTTTTATAATGAAGGAACTTTAATTTGTTGTTTCACGCTGTGGCATATACTCTCAGTCTGCCAGTCTTAAAAGTTTCTGTGGCATGCTGTGGATACATACATAGAAGCTGTTATTGGCTTTTTTGTTTAAATTTCAGCAGGAAATTATTTTGAGAACAGTGAAACTAGACAAAATCAACAAGGTGTGTATAAAAGATTGCTTAATTAATACAAATGAAGTACCAACTTCAGTATTACAATTCCTGACATTTGAAACCCCACTGTGAAACAAAATGCAACACTGCACATCCAGAGACAAGAAAGCCTCCATTGTCCTATCTAATGCTCTTTGCAACATCTCTCTAACTGTCTAACAGCCTATCTCATTTACAGGGTACAAACCCACAGCCTCAGAAATTTAAAGGCCACAAACCCACCACTACAGCAATGGACAATCTCTGCTTTCAGCTTCCTGTTACTGTGACTATGACAAATTTCCTCTCCTTGGCTGCCTGTTGACCTGATGATGACACACCCAGCTTGGTATTTCTTGCACCCCCCCCCCCACACACACACACACACATCCCCATATGGCTACATAATAATACCAATGAGTTAAAAACCATCAGTGAAGACTGTCTCTGACAGTCACAAACTAAAATATAACTCAGTGTTATCAGATATGCTTATTACTTAGCAGCTTAAAAATATGTTATTGAATACAGGTGTCTAAGCTAAACTTGTGGAAAACAACTTCTTGTCCCTGAATTTTAGTCTGCTATATTATTTTATTTCCCTTGTCTCTGGAATGATAGGCAACTGAAACCGGACTGAGAACAGGGCTATACCAAGCATTATCACTCTAAACTTTGTTGAACACATGAATGGGGAAGCCCAAGGAAACAAAGAGTGTTTGTGCATAGAAGTGTACAAGTGTGCATCTACAATGTGTGAAGTCTGTCCAGAGAAAGAGGACTGAATGTGGTCATAGAATTTCTGGCGTCTGGTGAGTGCTTCTAGCTCATTTATAGCTGTTCAAGTGTTTTTGTATTTTATTTATTTATTAATTGTTATTTTGTTTATCTGTTTATTTATCCTTTGTTGACCAGATTAGTCCCACTAGGCAAGTGGCCTCTTTTCAAGGAAGACAAGTGGTGGTATTTATACTATGAGGGGAAATTTGGCCAGGGCATCAGGGAACCTCCAATACTACATTTGATAGGTGCTGGTGGAACTTATAGGCATCTGAAATAACACCAACTCAAGCAAATGGGACCTCAGTTTAATATCTCATCTGAAGGATGCCACATTCAGGACTGCAGCACACACTTGTGCTGCACTGCACTGTCAGCAATCCATCTACACAGTGTAGGAATGGAACTGACAACCTTCCACACAAACTGTGACTATTCATTTTTAATTTCTCATTAGGCTACTTTTTTCCTAGAAAAGCTGTACTTTTGTTTACCTGGTAAACAATATGTGTTCATCTTTGTTACTTTGTCATGATTTCTGGCTTTTTTGTCTGTTTGCCTGTCAGTATTTGTTAGAGAAGTCCTTTAATAATATTTCATCCTTAGAGATAGGCCTCATGTTAAAGACGTCCTTTAATAATATTTCATCCTTAGAGATAGGCCTCATTAATGCTTTCACTGTTTTCTTCCTTAAACACATAATACATGTGTATGTATTAGCAGTTATCCCGGGTCTATATTAAAAGACTGAAGAGGTGTTTCAGCGAACACCTCTTGGTCGACACGTAATGAGCAAACGCACTAAAGCACAAACACAGAAAACAGCGATTTCTTTCCCTGGGAAAGAAATCGCTTGGTCATCCCTATGTGTTTTCCCCTTTCCTCACTGTAGTGCAATCTTGGAGTTGGTATATTTAGTTGGAGGGGTGTGGGGGTACAGCCACCCATGTTGGGGAGATGAGGGGGGCAAAGCCCCCCACGTTATGTTTTAAAGTGTATGTGTTTGTGCTAGCTATTTCTTTCACAGGGAAAGAAACAGCTGTTTTGCGCATTCGACCTTTAGTGCGTTCGCTCATTACGTGTCAACCAAGAGGTGTTCGCTGAAACACCTCTTCAGTTTTTTAATATAGATCCGTTATCCCTACTAATACTTTAAAAGTGTCTGTATCCATTTCTTCAACAGCATACCATATGAGGTTAAGTTTTGATCTTACGTCTGTCAGCAAACAGTATCACTATTACATCTGCTTCACTTTACTTAATAATAATTTTAACTTTACATTGTCCATATTGTAGGAGTTATACATCTTATTTTGGGTAGAAGTATTTAAAGATTTAGAAAGTTTGGAAAAAGTTAAGAAAGGAGGAATTCAGTACTAGCATCTTTTGTGGAAAATTAAATACTGTGGTGCCAAATAACACAGCAATTAGCATTGATACCACTCAGAGCTCAGCTCTCTAGATAGGTTCTTAGTTGAGGAGCCTTCCACTCAGATTCTGTATGTCTTCCATGTGTCCATCTTGGTTTCACTGGGTTCTATGGTTTTCTTCCACATCCCAAAGATGTACCATAGGTAAACAGGTGATCTAGATTGCCTGTGTGCTGGTTGTGTGTGTCTGTCTTTGCACGTGTTTTCTCTAGCACCCTATCCAGAATTACTTTCTCTCCCTTGCACCCACTGATTACCAGAATATCCATGGCCTTGATATGAAATGTCAGTAATCAGTGAATGAATGGATGAATGAATAAAAAGTTAGTAATGTATAATCATAGTAACTGGTGAAAGAATACTAGTTAAATCTATTGACTGCAGCATGTCCTGTTGCGATAACCATCTTATAAACGCTAACACTGCTTTCTATGAAAACTGCATTCTCACTGAACAGGGAGAAGACTCATTCAGGTGATGTTCAAGTGTGAGAAAAACAATGTTTACTTATTTGACTAAAAATTATTTTTCTTAATGGAGGTCACAGGAAAGAGAAACATTTCCTTTTCCTAAGTGTAGTGACCTTATAATTTGGGATGTAAGGGGCCTAATAGGCCATAAAGGCTTGATTCTAAACTGAGTAGTTCTCATTTTATTAATTTCTTTCAGTCAAAATAAGAATCAGGAAATCACACTTGCATGTCGCACAACCAATCTAGAATTCAATGAGCACTTAGAATATAAAAATAAAGATTTTAGTAATTCACCAGGACTTCCAAAAAGAAGAATTAGTCTGAGGACAGACTATAAATGTAGCCTCCCTGGTGACATTGGATACTGATGGCCTTGGGACTCTGAATGACACTATTTCCTTAGATGCATCATTCAGACAACATATTTTACAGCTTGAATGTACTACTCTGTTATACAGACACAAGAAGAATGTTCTCCATTACAATTAATCAAAGATGCTCAGTTTAACAGCACTTTGAAAAATAGCTTATATTGCTAAAAAGTGATGAAGCAGTCAGTTATTTTACTGCTGAAAGATGCACCAGGCATAAACAAAGATCCCAGAGAGGGGTAAGCATATAGAAAACCTGCTTATAAAAAGTTCTAATTATGGTTATCCTATAACTGATAATTTTATTTGGGCCCAATGAATGTCATGCATAAATTAACATTTTTATTTTAGATGATACATGTACAAGTTATCATGCACACAGCTAACCAATAATCATGCATTCAGGAATAAACTATCACAGTATACAACAGTTCATCTAAATAAAATAATGTCAGAGACAGTGCTGAGATTGATCGGTTTCCCTGTTGTTCAAAGTGACTTTGCAGAAAGCTTGCAAGAAAAAAATTGTAGTTTGCTGATAACAAAGTTAGGCAAAAAAGGTTGATGCAAAAAATGATGTGAAAAGGATGACAAGACTTTAGCAAGACTGAAGGGATAGTTTGAATCACAATAAGTTAAATACTGAGCAAAAAAGAAAAACAATGCATCTGGGAGGCAAAATCCCAGTAAAGGAGTATGTTGGTGTGTGTGTGTGTGTGTGTGTGTGTGTCTGTGTGTGTGTGTAAGGGAATGTGCAGGGGAAGAGTAGCAGCAAGAAAAAAGGAAAGGGATCAGAGGCATTTAAATCTCATGACCTACAGGTAAGCAGGCAGTGTGAGAAAGTAACAAGGTGAGTGGAATGCTGGAATTTATAGGAAAAAGCACCATCGACAAAAATAAAATGCTCTTATCCCTCTATACAGAACACTGAAGGGACCATCTAAACAACCATGCATAGCTATGGAGATCCCATCAAGGACTGACATAAGATTTAGACATTATAGAGTAAGGCAACAAAATAATACATTGCCTGCTTCAGAAACCATGTAGAGAATTCAGCAGCAGAGGAAACAGTACAAGAGAATTCATGTTTTAATAAAGGATGTGTTAAGAATAAGAGGACTCAGAATATAAGGCTGCAGGTTCAGGGGACACATGAGGAAGCATCATTTCACTAAACGAATGGTAGATCAATTGACTAGCCTTCCAGGAAAAAAATCAAGGACAAATGTAGTGAGTAAATTCATGAATACATAGCATAAGGCAACCATTATAAGAACCAGGGGAGGAAAGGTGGTAAGTTAAGCAACACTTGGAGCTTATTCAGTAAGTAGCATGCAGTCCTTTGGGGCTAAGCAATGATTTTGCAGTACATAGCTAGCATTTATGGTTTTATATTTCTGTGCATCAGCACAGCTATCTAGTCAGGCTTATTTAAAGTATGGTTTGTGAACATGTTGTCTTTACTGTCTACAACATAAGAACATTATTAGGAAAATATGCTGCTTTTTTGTTCATTTATGAAGAACTTAGTCTGATGTCTTTGCCTTAGGTCTTACAAACAATGGAGGAGCTCTTGTTGTTAATTACATTCTTCCCTAATGAAACCATATATATCAAGTTACTGCTATGGTCAGAGTTATATGCTATAGTGTTTTAGATATCACTCCCAGTTACATGGATCAGTGTATTGAATTCTATACAAAAAAAGTTGAATCACTATTGTGACAAAGCTAGAATATGCCAATACAGTGTTTAGTAATTTAAAAGTCACTACATTTACACATGAAGGCTTTAGTGCTGGGAACAACAGTCCACAAACATATGATCACCATGTTACATATAATGGCAGAAATCAAGATGCAAGAAGAAAAACACAGTCTATGTATGGAAATCGTAAGGTATTTCCAGGAGCCATCCTATTCCTGGATAATACTGGAATAAAGGATGTTGCCCTTTAACAGTCTTGGAATGTACTGAATGTACATATGTGCACAATGCCCTAGTCCTGGGATATACTGAATGTATTTGTGCAGAGGGTCCCAATCCTAGAATGTATATGTGTGCACATTTTCCCAGTCTAGGATATACCAAATGTACATCTAAGTGCAGTGTCGCAGTCCTGGGATTTATCAAATGTACATCTGTGCACCTGAGATGTACTATATGTAGGTCTGTGCACAGTATCCCACTCCTGGGATGTAATGAATGTACATCTGTGTACAGTGTCCCAGTCGTGAGATTTACCGAATGTACATCTGTGCTCCTGAGATGTACTAAATGTAGGTCTGTGCACAGTATCCCACTCCTGGGATGTAATGAATGTACATCTGTGTACAGTGTCCAAGTCCTAAGATTTACCGAATGTACATCTGTGCTCCTGAGATGTACTAAATGTAGGTCTGTGCACAGTATCCCACTCCTGTGATGTAATGAATGTACATCTGTGTACAGTGTCCCAGTCCTGAGGTTTACCGAATGTACATCTGTGCTCCTGAGATGTACTAAATATAGGTCTGTGCACAGTATCCCACTCCTGGGATGTAATGAATGTATACTTGTGCCCAGTGTCCTACCCCTTGGATGTACTGAATGTGAATATGTAGTCAGTGACCCAACTGAAACCTCGGCCTCTAAAAGCAATGAGAGCTACCGACTGATGTGGGTAAAAAATATAGAAAATGACAATAGGAAGAAATCAGCTAGAAACACAGCTGGTTTTAGATATACCTGTATCTATATCTATCTATTTAAACACTAAATATGAGCACATGATGCTAACATTTGAATTAAAAATTCATTTATAGCTGCTCTAGGCATGTAAACACTCAGTGGCAAACATCTTTACAAATAACAGACTGACATGACTAGCCCAGTTCAGGTAGCCCTCACTATACAATGCCATCTGTCAAAAACCCGGTTAACTACAATATTGTAAACATACATGTATGTAATATATACTGAGCCATTAGGCATTGTACAAGAACTAACATACAAGGTTATATCTTCTGGGTGCATATAGAATGCACAGACTGTGTTATATAAGGTTATATATACTGGGTGTATATAGAATGTACAGATTACAGATTGTGTTATGTGATTACAAGACATTGTTCCATCATTCCAAAACATCTATAACACAGAGAGCACCATGTTAAAGTGGTATTATATAGTCAAAATGAGCATATCACTATTGACTGCAATGTATGAAGACTGTGTTATCTCCAGCCACAATAAAACACAAAACATACAAAACATTGTTATGATTTATACAGCATAGGATTAAGTAAAGGCTGTAGAACATAAAACTGGCAAAATAGGAGAGGATGAGAGAAAAAGAATGAAGCTATTAACAGAAAACAATGTATATTAATGAGAAAGTATAAAGAGGCAGCGCATTTGCTTCCATGGATTTTTGCTTGGCTGAGGGTTGGGCATTTTTGCATAAAGCAAGCAAACAATGTGGCAGTTGTGAAACAAGTGTCAGTGAAATCGGTACCAAGAATATGAAAGAGAAGAGTGTACCTGGGACACACACAGATGTAGACAAACAGGATCCCATGGATGAATTAGGTAGGTAGTGACACTGGAATGGGCATCACATTGCAGTGACACAGGCCGTAGGCAAGGGGTGATAGTGGGGACTAGGTAATACATGGTATAGATGATAACACAAGAGGGAATGGTCACAGCTGGTACAGGAGAGGAGTGAATGAAAGGAACAGCCCACTCATGGTGATCTACAAAGATAAGTGGTTCATGGAGCGACTCCCAAATTGGCAATTAATTCCATTTCTATTTCTCAAAACTCAGCAATTCTAAACACAAATACCTAACAAAAAATATTTCCTGGAGTACATATGACATCTTAACGCATGTTCCTGATTCTTTCAAGCAAATGTAGCATTTGGAAATTACACAAAGCATATTTGTAGTGGGCACGTCCTCCTACATGCCCATGTGCAGGTTTTTATCCTCACTGCCTCCTCCTTTAGTATTCTCACTCCAAGGTTACTCCAACTCAAAGTGCAATCACTTAAAATACAAAAACTAATGTCTTGCTCCTTTTACAAGATTCAGTGACCTTGCAGTAAACTGTACAACACCAAATGCAAGTCCACACATATTGCTACAACATATAGTGGGCAATCAGACATGAGAAAACAACGCAACCAGGTTTCTAGCTCTGGGAGGGAACATTAGGAGGGTACTCCTCCAAATCCAGATGTGATGGCAACATTCATCCTGGCACTCTCATTCTGATTACCTTGGGAGTAGTCTGCAGATACTAATGTAGCAGGTCCCCAGGTGAGAACTGTCTAAATATGTTTAAAGAGATGAGGCACCTCAAGAGGACTACGGTCACACCTGAGCCACAGCTACCTTGATAACCCTTGCAAAAATTGTGCTGTTAAGTCAACATGGTGCTACTGACTTATCCTCCTATGTTGTCACCATTTCCAGGTCATGGGCCCATGATAGTCTAGATGAGAAAATAGAAAAAGACTACACCTTCATAGGACGGGTACTTTGTGTGCATTGGTTTGACCTCGAGAGAGATTTAGGGGTCTGAATGGAGAGAAGTGTTCCAAATGGAGAGATGATAAACTCAGCAAGCAAAGGAGAGTAGTATTGCTGGAAATGAATTCATCCTCAAATCTTGGTGAGTATCTTCACAAAGTGGACCCTGATTTTACAAAATCTCAACAAGACAGCTGGGTACGCAAGACCAAGGATAAAAAAGTGCCCAATCCTGGTAGGTGTACTGGTGCCAGGACTGGAAAAAATGACAGTGTAGAATCCTCAAGACACAGAAAAATTCCAACAACTGTGTTAGGCCAGGCACAGGGAGAGGATGGCCCCTCTGTTGTACAAGGAAATAATAATCCAGAAACACACAAAAACTGACAGGCCAAAAAAAGCCATAAAAAATAAGTGTGGATTATTGAGGATAAGAAAGAAATTTCTGAATGTAAGATATACCACAAGGTTAAGAGAGAAATTAAAAGAAAGAAAAAATACTTGCACAAGAAAAATCATCAGATGCTTCAAGTGCAAATTAGAGTTCATTAATCCAACAGATTCATGAAAAACATTATATAGATCAAGAAACCTTGGGCCGGTTGGAAAATGAAGTGACTGAGGATGTACAAAAATATAAAGAACAAAATCTAGAGATTTTTGAAAGGTATAAATAAAAAAAATGGATATGGAAAGAAAGAGAGATCTGATATTATGGAATACCTGCCAAATTATGGATTTAGTGTAGAAAGTCTAACATAGCTTATGTTACAGTATGATGGAACAATGAGTCCCCAAAGTAAGGAGAAACAGGAGGAGAGGGAGACACCTGAAGAAGAAATATGGACATGGGAAAGAAAAAGAGAATTAATACGGTGAAATATTTATGAAAAGGAGAAAGCAAAACTAATCAATACAAAAACAGCAGCACCAAAGATATTTGAAGTGAAATTACAGGCAAAGGTATCTGGATATGGAACATTTTACAATACAAAAAAAAAAAAGAAAACAAAGGGGGAAGTAGAAAAGAGGTTTATTAATGGAGAAGTTAAATAAATAGAAACTGAAGTTATGAATTACCTGTGAAGTGAAGGATTTGGTGTAGAAAATCCATCTCTGATAACATCACAGAATGATAGAACAATGAGTCTTGATATTAAAGATAAACTAGTGGAGTGGGAAGCATCTGCTCAGTTGCCATATTAAGATACTTTGGAGCCTTCAGTAGGAAACCAGCACAAAAGTTCAATTGGAATTGCATAGCAAGGAAAGGAGCAGGAACTGACGCAGTCAATGTTTTGGAGGGACAGTCCAGTGAGTTGCCATATGAAAGTGCAATGGATGATACAGGATGAAGCTGAAGAGACTCTTTCACAGGAAGATGTTATGGGACTTTCTATAGAATGCCTGTAGGAAACAGAAAAAGATTGTCCCATTAGTTTAGAAAAATGATCTAAGGGAAGAATTGCTTGATTTAATAGAGATGAATAGACATATTAAGATCAATGAAAAAAATAGATTAGAGAAAGTTAATGACACCTAAAATGTTAGATGTTTTATAGAACAAATGAACACAATAATCAAGACAGTTCACAGAAATCCATGTGACATAACAGAAGTAAATAGGATATATTACTGTGCAGCTAAATTAATAACAGATAAAGTCTTACCACAAAAACATAAGGCAGTAAGGGAAAGGAAGATGGGAAATAAATGCCATCACAGGGCAGTAAGGGAAAGGAAGGGAGGAAATCAAATGCCATCACAGGGCAGTAAGGGAAAGGAAGGGAGGAAATCAAATGCCATCACAGGGCAGTAAGGGAAAGGAAGGGAGGAAATCAAATGCCATCACAGGGCAGTAAGGGAAAGGAAGGGAGGAAATCAAATGCCATCACAGGGCAGTAAGGGAAAGGAAGGGAGGAAATCAAATGCCATCACAGGGCAGTAAGGGAAAGGAAGGGTGGAAATCAAATGCCATCACAGGGCAGTAAGGGAAAGGAAGGGAGGAAATCAAATGCCATCACAGGGCAGTAAGGGAAAGGAAGGAGGAAATCAAATGCCATCACAGGGCAGTAAGGGAAAGGAAGGGAGGAAATCAAATGCCATCACAGGGCAGTAAGGGAAAGGAAGGGAGGAAATCAAATGCCATCACAGGGCAGTAAGGGAAAGGAAGGGAGGAAATCAAATGCCATCACAGGGCAGTAAGGGAAAGGAAGGAGGAAATCAAATGCCATCACAGGGCAGTAAGGGAAAGGAAGGAGGACATCAAATGCCATCACAGGGCAGTAAGGGAAAGGAAGGGAGGAAATCAAATGCCATCACAGGGCAGTAAGGGAAAGGAAGGGAGGAAATCAAATGCCATCACAGGGCAGTAAGGGAAAGGAAGGGAGGAAATCAAATGCCATCACAGGGCAGTAAGGGAAAGGAAGGAGGAAATCAAATGCCATCACAGGGCAGTAAGGGAAAGGAAGGGAGGAAATCAAATGCCATCACAGGGCAGTAAGGGAAAGGAAGGGAGGAAATCAAATGCCATCACAGGGCAGTAAGGGAAAGGAAGGGTGGAAATCAAATGCCATCATAGAAGCACTGAATAGAGAAAAATATGAAGAAATTAAGACAAGAAGTGTCACTGTTGGAAGAGTACAGAAGAGGGAACATACCAAAAAAAAAATACTTAGATAGACATGATAAAAGCAACACATGGTATCAGAACAGACCAGGATCTATCATACACTATTGCAAATAATAAATGAAAGATATCACCACAGGCAGAAAAATGTAGAAGATATGCAAATAAATATAAAGGAAAAGTACAAAGTAAGCAATTCATTGAGCTAAAATAGTTTTATAGAAAACTGGGAAACAAGGCAAAGCGAAAAGAAAGACCACCAGAAAAAAAAAAGAAGAAATAGACCCATTTTGGAGAAAAATCTATGAAGACCCTCTGGAACATAACAACGATGCTGAATGTGTAGAAGCACAAGACAAACTCCACTCCCTAGTAGCTCTCTTCACCCTAGAGAATGCTGACGTTTGTGCGGTCACTAAGACATGGTTTAAAGCCGCAGAGAGCACACCAACAGTGCAAGATTATAATGCCTTCCAGACATTTAGGCCAGCTACTTCACAGGCAGGGACTAATGATGTAGGTGTCTCTAGTTATGTCAAAATTAAATATACTTCAAGGCTGTTCAAACAGGACAATGCACTTGAGCTGATCCATGTTCAAATCACCACAGGTAAAATCCAATACCATATCCTTGCAAGCTACAGGTCCCCCTCTCTGACCCAGGAAACCCATGCCATGTATTTAAACTTATCAGAAATGCTAATCATCCAACCAAGTACCATAGGTTCATAGGTGTGACTAGGCTAATGGCCCTGGAGCCTTTACAAGCCTAGCCTATAGGATTACCCTGGCATCTTGCCACCCGACCTTAGTTCCCAGTGCCTCTGTTAGGTAGAGCCACTGGAGTGATCCCCGGGGTGAATTTTCTATTTCCCATCCACTCATCAAGATTAATCTTGAAGAGGGCCAGTGAGGCACTCTGCTTGACATGTATGGGAAGTTTATTCCATAGCATGGGCAGTCTCTGGGCTATGAACTTGTCCCTCCAGCTTGTTCTGTTGATTGTGGTAATGAGGTTGAGGTCTCTGGAGCATGTAGTGCAGAGGGATTGGGATTTCTATAGATGTAGCATTTCTAACAGAGCTGGGTCAGACATGGCTTTGTAAGTCAAGCAGAGATCGCCTCTAAGTAGGCGATATGAGACAGAGAATAGTTGGGAGTTTTTTGAGTCTGTCCATATAAGACAAGTGCTTAAGGCCTAGGATCCTATTTGTGAGGTAGTTTTTGCAGCCTCTCCAGTTGTTGCAGGTGTCTTGTGTTCAAGGGACACAATAGAAGCCTGAACTAGGAATGTCACAGAATGTAACAATCACATTTGCATTTAGTGAATTTGTTTTTAACCTATAATTTCCCTCATTTTATAATAAGAAATGACAGATATGAAAATCCTTATGTGTAGGAAATGGGGGGGAAGAGGGATGCACTGATAATTAAAATGCACTAACTTTCATCAATGTTCACATAAAATAAACTTGATTGTTTAAGTAAGTTAGCAACAGACAAAGTGATTACTTAAAGGCTGGCAAACAATGAAATATAACTTCTGATATATCCAGTAAAATACATTGTATTATAAACATTAGGCATAAATATTATTACCACATATTTATATTAAGTAATACGTTTTGAAAGACTTCACCATTAAGGGTAAATATGTTAAATAACTGTGCTATCATCTTTTACTGAGGTTTTATATATGATACATCCTACTTTACTATGATTGAATTGCTTGTCATCTATCTTTCATGTAAATATTAATTGCTTATTCAATAAGTAGACATTTATATTGTATTAGAATTCTGTCTTATCTACAATAGTACTATATCTGTTCAAAATAATATAGATATTGCTTATTCCTATTACAAATATTCTGCATATGATAATTTAATTTATGGAGCTCAGATGTTCTGGATTGTCAAGGTATGAGTGATAATCTGATGGACCTAGGTTTATCCATCAGATTAGGAATGATTTTCATTCCATGACTAGTGCAGATCTTAGTTTTGTTAACATTTATTAATTTAAATTTATTTCACAAAAACATTTTAGTATGCCTGACCAAAACATTACTTTACTGGTAAACACTCAAAGTATAAAACTGATAATTTCCTTTAAAAGCTCAAACATATACTTTATAGTTTTCAGAGGAAAATATTTAATAGTCGGAATAAAACAAAAAAATACATAGTCTAAATAACCGAAGATGGATTTAGCTTTATTATCTTTAAATACCAATGGCTTAAACAATCCTAGCAGGAGATCAAATCTACTGAAATATTTAAAACTGAACAAAGCACAAATTGTACAAAGCACAAATTGTCTTCTTTCAAGAAACTAATTTCAAAACAAATGACAATTACAAATGGAATCCTAAGGAATACATGATATTGGCACAATCCACTTATAAGACAAAGACAAAAGGGGTAACAATTTTATAGAAAACAAATGTGATTAACCCAGAAATCATTTATAAGTATGAAGATAAAGAAGGCCTTATGGCATTAGTAATAGTTAAATATAATAACAGAATATGGACCCTAGCCATCTAGATTAGTTCCCAGACAGTGGAACAGGAACTGTTAAAAACACTTGGATTTCATTTCCAATAATTATAAAGACAACAATAGACAATATTAGATGGAGATTTTAACTGTGTCTTTGATATTTCTGAAACTACAAATAAAACCTTATTTTTCAGAACCTCAAATGCACACACAGAGCCACAAACAAGATGGAAATATAGTTAGGATGTGTATGAGTTATTCTAGAGAAGTAAAGAAATATACAGATGTTTTTAATAAATATTGGGCCTTTTGACTTCAGATAAGTATGTGGCTAAATTTTTAGATATACGTCCACAATTTACTTTTAAAAATAAAAAATCTCTAAAGAGAAGACTGTGTACACCTAAGGATCTATCAGGAAAGGTTGAACAGGCAGAAACTAAACCATGTAAGAAATGTCAGTTCTGTGGAATGATTAATTCAGAAACAGAATTTAAACATCCAGATACTAAGGAAACATTTTATTTGAAAGTTAATGCAACCTGCTATACATGGCATGTGGTCTATTTGACACAATGTCAACTCTGTAATAAATTATATGTAGGTAAAACCGATAGGCAGCTAAAACATAGAATAAGGGAGAACACGTATCATATAAAGAAGAAAAGTTTATTTAATGCATTGGCTAAGCATGTTGCTGAAACAAATGATAGGTATACTTTTAAATTTAGAGTTTTAGATAAGTCCATGGATAATAAGAGAGGGGGTGACATCAGAGCCAAAAACTGAAAAAATAGAAGCAAACTGGATAGCCAGATTGAGGGTTGATGTAGGACATGATCTGAATGACCACATTCCCCTTAGACCCATTTTAAGGAATAGACCATTGCATAGATGACCTTGCTGAAAAAGCATAAATATTTTATATTATGTCGCTTATTAGAGTATTTTTATGCAATGTATAAATGACTTATGTCTTTTTAAATGATTAATTGGTTAGGTCATATCATTAATGATTTTTTGATATAAATGTTTTTTCTTACAAGCAAGCACACCTGAAGAAGCATTAGTGAAAGCGCTTGTGTATTTTGTTGAATAAACAGCTGTGACTTTGAGAAAACTGGAGCCTTGTATTTGCTATTTTATGATGATATTTGTTGCAATTTTGTTGGTTTCAAGCAAAGGCATTTGGTGTGTGTTGTTCTCTTTTGTACTATTTATATAAAAGATGTTTGTAAAGGGATGAAACTACATATAAAGGCTGGTTTGGCAGGTTTATTTAATGACATAGTAAAGACTAGGAAGTTGTCAGATTCTTTGCGTGAAGAGGCAGTGATGGTGCAGTATAAGGGTAATGGGGAGGAGGACAAACCAGAAAACTACAGACTAATTTCATTATGTAACATGTGCACAAAATGCTTTGCCATGATATTGATAGGAGTATGCAAAGTGGGTTTCACAAAGGGGCAGTCTTGATGGACCGCTGGAGAAGGTTATTTACTTCTAAAGGGTGAGCATCAAAGGAATGTTTAGGCAAACCAGGAGTGATCCTAATGGCTATTCAGAAGGCTTTTCAGAGTGTGGGGTAAGCATACATGATATAAATCTTGATGCAAGTACTGGGAGACCATAAATGGAGTGCAAATATTGTATAGAAGACCATGGGGGAGGATTGAAGTGAATGAAGGACATAACAGAAAAAGTAAAAATGGAAAGATGGATGAATCAGTGAAACCCACTAGCTCCCAGTCACTTCTTGTTAGTGATTGTGGGGTTGGTGCAGATGCAGTGGTGGCTGGTGACTTCAAATCAAAGGGGGCTGCAGGAGACAGCTGAATGGTTGGGGCCAATGAGAAGGGGTGTGGCCAACTAGAAAGGGGCAGAGTGATGCTCAAAACCACAACAACTGGAACTTTAATTAAATATGCTGTCCTGGGTTCCAAACCATCATTACAAGAGTCCAATCAAGACAAAATGAAGTGTAGAAGAAAAAATATTTCAGTGCATTGGCTACATGACAACTTACTTAATATCCAGAGGGAAACAAAAAGGTTGTGAGGCATGAAAAAATGAATTACTTTTTAAATACATTACTGGAATACCAGTCAAAATCTAGTATATAAAAAAAAAAAAACAAGCAGCACTTAACTCAAACCACTTCTCCTTGCACTGCAGTTCTAATTATAATTTATATTCAGCTTTATAAAAGTACCAAGTAACATGCTGAAAGTAGCAATCTCTGTGATATCCCCACTTGTAAAAATGTTTCTTATCCAAAAAAGACCTGCTGCCTGACAACAACTATCTACTTGTTTCATGGGGAAAACATGATCAAAGTAAAAAAAATAAACAAGAAACAAGCTCAAGATAAATTGCTTAAAGGATCACTGCACAGGTTATGGACCACATGTGATAGATTGGCATTCTGTTTAGTTTATGGGTAAAGCCTGCAAAGATGACTGCAAGTCTCCAACAAATGTAATGAGCTTCTGAAAATACTGTAATCCTGTCTTTTGTTACAAATACTGTCATGTACATTTCAATACCTAAGGCTTATACGTTATCTAGTTATGTAAATTTTCTCTGCATGGCAACAACAAAAAGGCTTTTTCAATGTTGGTAATTCTTTAACAGTATGCTTATTAAAGCTTACTTGCATCTTACAAACTCAGACAAGTGTACCTGATGGTCATTAAACATTGCTACATAAACACAGAGCAACAAGGGCACTGTGATAACATGCACTTTCTGAATAATAAGAAGCATAAATCAACAGTATAAAAATATGACAGAAAACCAGAATATTTTGCAAAATCAAGGACAGATGAAAAGCCACTGTCATACTTGTGTCTACCTTGGATGGGGGAATACTCTGCATACTTACACTGCATAACTGCTCCTTGCCTTGCTTGGACACATCCAGAGTCACTAATGGGGGAGTGGGAGTGCAACAAGTATGTCACAATTTGAAATGTCTCAGGCTGATGGTGATGACAAAGGCCCAAAAATAAGGACAATTGCTAAATATTGCTCTTATAAATTTAGAAAGATAATAGAATAGTAGTAGGTCTTGCATTAGAATGAATTTTCTGAAGGGTATGAAATCTAAAACTCAAATGTCTGTCATTATCTTCTAAATTAAATATTTAATGATTTGCCACTAATTTGCCAAAAAAACACAATTTTATGAAAAACAGACTAAAAATGTGATGCAAAAATATAAAATTACCACACAATACAGCTGAGAACCTGTCAAAGGGACACTTTTTAATATTAGTGCTAACTTGAACAGCTGACAAAATAAAAGAATCTACATGCATTTCTGAAATAAAAGTAATCTATAACTCTGATTACTACAGTTATTTATAATTGTAAACCCTCCACGTTTTCTTCCAAAATTGTTATTTTCCGGAGAGATTATTAGGGGGAGAGCAACGTTTTGAGCCAAAATTGGGGACAGTTGAGAGGTTTGGATATTCCCAATTCTATAAAGTGATTTATTTGCACATACCTCTCAACCTCTTAATGCAGAAAATCTGGACAAGGCCAAATATATTGGGGGAACATACAAACAGTACTAAACATTTCTCTAGTATAAACTTAGTTGATAGAATTACAGGTCATGTTTCAGCATGCATTTTTCTGAAGGTTATGAAGTCTGAAACTCAATGTCTGTCATTATTTAGTGATTTCATTCCTAAATGATTTGACAGAAAACCACAAATTTTATGAAGAACAAACCAAAAATAAGAAGCAAAAATCTATTCATTCTGCAAAAAATCTGGACAGTTCAGAGGTATAGTTCAGCAGGGGCTGTGTTTGAGTTTGCAGCCCTTCCCCCTCACAAAATCACAGTCGAATGGAGCCTCCCCCCTGCAGCCATTCCAATGTCCCATTACTTCGCTATTTCGCCCCATTTACCATAAACACTGTAATGTGCATATTGCTTTACTTCTGTGATGATTTGGATTTAATTTGAAAGTTTTATTTTGCATTTTACAGCACAAACATTAATATACCTGCTAAACAAAGCAATGCAGTTTCACAATGAACATAGACTTAGCATTAAAACTTCTCTGCCTTTGAAACTCACATTCATTGAAACAGCATTGAAACCCACATTCAAAGAAAATACATTTTGCCAGTGGCAGATAAAGATTAACTTTGGGCTGTTTTCAAATCATAAACCTCTTGCACACAAAACATACATGTGTTCTTTGATACACCTTCCTGACTGTATTAAATAATATTCCTTGTATAATATAGTACAGTTGTTAGAGGGCATTTTAAATTTATTGTTTTGAACATTTTTCCAGTAAACAATGAAACAAAATGCATACACCAATAATGACAAAACTGCCCAATTTAGAACATTTCCATCATAAAAGTCTACTCAAACTTAAACAATCCACTAGTATCAGTAAATATGCACAATCTCTAAAGAAGTAAATGTCATCTAAATAATTCCACATTAAAGAGATCTGAAACTAATGAAGAGGCTGCTCTAGCAAACAACTTTATATTTCGTTGTTTCATCTACAAATAAAGTGCCTGTTGCCCTTGAGACATAATTACCTATGGTGGTGCTGAGGTAGCGTTGTCACCTCACAGTATGATGTTGTCCTGTTCAATTCTCAGCTAGAGCGTCTTCTGTGTGGAGACATGCGTGAATGGGTGTACCTTTGTTGAAGGTTGTGCATCAGGGCTGGCAACCCGGCACATAAAAATCTACTGCCAATCATTAGCGTACAGAAGTTCCGCTGTGGTGACCCCTAACTGGGAAAAGCCAAAAGACACAAACAAAACATTAAAAAATGATAAGCTAGTAATATTGCAATAGGAAAGGGATGGCAAACTGATAACTTAATAGTTATTAGGTATCTTCACCAAAAAGCACCCACCGCCTTTACAATACAGTATCAGCAATGCATCTACATATTGTGAGAGTAGAACCCACAGCCTTCTGCATCAAAAGCAAGTACACTACCTGTTGTGCTATTAACATTGCAAGCAGATTCAGCATAAGCAGCACTAAACTTCTCTTCCCCTGAAGCTCTCAGCTCCTTGTAAAATCTACTAGACACTCAGCTGTATCTTTCAACTTTGCAGCACAAGAAAGCTGGAAAAATCCAAAATTTATTGGAGGAGGACAAAACCCCAACAACCAGAGACATATTTTAAACATTGCTTGTATAATCTTGGAAGGTTGCTAGAATAAAATGCTGTGTTACTACCATACATTTCACTGTCAAGTCTTGAACGCAGGTCCCTGTGCAAAACAGTCAGAGCAACATACCGTTATGCCAAATCAGCTGTTTTGTGAAAGAGAGGAAACCTGAAACTTAAATGGCTACCATTTAGTGAATCCAGTTCTCACCATAGCTGTCATCCTCTTAGCACAGAACACCTGGACAAAGCCAATAATGGGGGAATACAGCCCCCAAACATATTCAATTAATTCAGTTCTCACCATAGTTTTCAACCTTAGCACAAAAAACAATGATGAAGCCAATAATGGGGGAATACAGTCCCAAAAAGAGACACAAATTTCATCTTATAAAGTTAGAAAAATGCTAGAATAAAAGGTCTTGTGTTACCATGTACTTTCTGAAGAATATGAAGTATGAAATTCAAACGCCTGTCATTTTTATTTATTTAACATTTGTTAACCAGGAAAGTCTAACTTGGAACAAAAGCCAATTTTCAGCAGAGGACCAGGGAGAAACACTCCAGACACATGCCTTGTAAAATGGGAGGATACCAGAGCACCCAGAGGAAACCCACACAAACAGAGGGAGGACATGCAGACTCGACAAAGATGGCACCGTGAGGCAACAATGCTACCACTGCACCATCAACTATGTACTGAATTAAAAATCCAGACTTTATGTGGAACAGAACAGAACAAAAATCTGCAAAGTTTTCACAGATGGTGGTGGGTAGGGAATTCAGGCTCTTGCTACCTGCACCCAAGGTACAGGGTTCAAGCCTGAGCCACCACCATCTGAGTTCTCTCTAGCCACTAGTATATATCACCTGGGACACACACACACACATGCACACACGCACACACGCACACACACATGCACACACACACACACACACACACACACACACACACACACACACACACACAAAATAGTACCTGGTGTCCCTCTTCTGCAGCAGCCAATAACACTTTCCCCCAGCTGCAGCAGCTTAATTAACACGTCCGTCTCCCAAGTGTCATGTAAGCATGTCCTCCTTCCCCGCGAGAACAGGCTTCAGCCTGCAGATGTTGCAGTCCGGATCTCTTCCATTCTATGCGGTCATGACCACATAGAATTCTGGGCATCAGAGTACCAAGAAGCCTTTTTCCTACTCTAGACTGCTGTTGCAACAGTCTGGGTCCCCTCTGAGTTCCGCAATTGATGAGTGCACATGCGTGGAAGTTTGGAAATGTTCAGAGACTCACCAATTTGTTTTTTTTTTCCTTTTCCACAGTTGGGGGGGAGGGGCTGCAGTCCTGCAGTCCTATAGCATGAGCTGCCCCTGTGCAGATGATAAAAAGGAAGGAGAAGGCGAAGATAGGAGTGAGCTGCTTTGTTTCACAGTTGATTACATGATTTTTATTGAAGTACATAGTGTGGCATCTACTGGAGATTATGAACATTCTTGTGAAGTTTGTTGAGGAAATTGGTTTATACATTCAAGTTTAAAACAGCTTTAAATTTTAGTCTGGATCCTTTTCTTGTGTATTGAAAACAATATATCTTTTGGTTTTATTAACTGAATAAATCTATATTATTTACATTTTAAATACACACACATCTTACTTTTTTCTTGATAATAACAGCATTCTTCTTAATACCGTAATGTGTTAAATATGACAATTAACTCTCAGTCATCATTACTATCTTTTCATGTAGAGAACTTTCATATTAGTCATATATTCTTTCTTCCTCCAGTTTTTTCTCATTCAGGATGAAAGTTGAATGCATCTTTTTTATAACCACTAATCCTTAAACAACATTCCAACCATGAAACTCTTTTCTTTTTATACCCATTTCTTCTAAATTAATTTGCAACATACTCTTTTCTAATTTATAATACCTAATTTTTCTTTACTGTTATCATTAATCACTGTTTATAATATAGTAGTTCCAACCTCATTCCCAGAATCAATCTCTCAGCAAATAATGTCTGTTTTGTTGACAACCTGATGATGAAACTCAGCTAGTGCTTCCTTAGTCACTTATATACTTTACATATGATGCTGCCAACTTATTTACCTTTTAGCATTACTGCATCACACTACATGTTGTCCTCTCTGTTACAACTTTTCACTCTTATCAGTTCCAGGGGGAAAAACCTTTTAATACACTACTTCTTTATAAGCATCATAACTTCATACATGTTCTCATTTAATTCATTTTACATTTTAACAGAAGCATAGCTGGGTTTTAGAGTCCCTGGACTATTCCCCAAACTAGTGTCATGCCTCCCTAGCTCTTCATTTGAAGGGCAAGAAAAGTTCCACTCAGTGCTCCATTGTGCTGGCACTGTAAACCAGATACACACTCCCTCTGCCTCAGCTCTTCATTGAAGAGCAAAAATACAAGGTCAATTCCTTGCTATTTATTAGAATATGCAATACACTAGCTCTCCAAACCAGCCAGATGCATATCCCCTCTTTCCTCAGCACTTCAATGGAAGAACAAAGCAAACAAAAAACTTTTGTTGTTTTTTTAAAATGTAGCAGTCAGTTTCCTACAGCTTACCCCACACAAAGCATTTATGCACTGGACTTCCTCTCTGTACCAGGATTCTGAAAAGTCGGTAAAGAAAGAACTTGAAAAATGGAGGAACTGCACTTCAGGATCACTCTCTCTAAAACTTGTACCCAGGGCAGTTGCTCCTTTTGCACTACCCTTGCTATGCTGCTGCATTTTAACTAGTCATTATCCTGTCTCTGCTTCTACTGAAGTCTCACCTCGCCTTTCTGTGAAACTGTGTGGACTATTAAAACTCAGTTGACATCAATGGCACATTTTATTTATGTCATATGCTAATCGTTTTCCCATAAAATCCCCTTTGCTCAATATTGTCACATTAGCCATTTGCAGTCTTTACCAGTCTATATCATGCCTGGCTATGTTCTCAAGTTACATTAGCCATCTTTCAGAAAAAAATAGGGTGAGTACAAATGTGTATATATATATATATATATATATATATATATATATATATATATATATATATATATATATATATATAGGTCTATTAAAAAAGAACAAATGACCCAAATATTGACATTCACAAGATCAACCACAACAGGCTGACTTTGTAAACATCAGCAAGCTACTACACGTGTGAAGGAAAAATATTGGCACATGCAAAACAAAGTTAAAAAATAGTAAACATTTTCTTGCAGTGGTCAAGCCCATCCATTTTCTCTTTTTCATACGTTTTCTCAACAAAATTTTCTCCCACCGTAATAAAATCATCTTTTTTGTATTTTATTTCTTGTTTACAAACTATGATAGCAACCCTTTCCTTCCTTCTCTCATTTTACTTCATGTCCTAAAAATAAGGAGAAACCACCTCTTTCTTTCCTTTCAGGAAAAAAAAAATTTACCTATGTAACATAATTTCTACTTTTTCAGTATTCTTTTCGCACATCTTTTTTTCTGCTTCCTTTATATTTTTTTTACATCCTTGGACTCTATTATAAGTTCATAAAATTTCCTTTTTATTTCATGTTACTTAGTTTTATTCTTCTTTCTACTTCTGTTTATACACTACTCACCACTGTGTTATTTTTTTTATAAAATGGTTTTAATGCCATATGATCTGTCCATAATATTGCTTTCTCTTATCATTTCTTCCTCCTTATTAAACTCTGCAGTTAATGTCTTTATCCCTTTTCCGTCCTGTATTATTTTGGTATTTTCCCCTATTCTATCACATATTGCTCTGTTGTCTGAAAACTGGAAACTCTATACTACCCCTGTTGTTATTTTCATGTCTTTAAAGTAAACTATATAATCAAATTCAGTCTTAAAAATTACCCTTTTATATGTCCATTCTCAATTTTTAAATTTCTGCATTTTAATTCCCTTAACATTTTAATATCCGGTGTTATTTTATCCGGTGTTATTTTTCCCTTTTCTTTCATCAGGCTACAGTTAACATCTCCTACCATCACTATTGACATACTTACTAATACAATTTATTTAAGCAACTGTTTTCTCTCCATCATACTAGAATATGCATAATTCACTATTAATCTTATACATTTTGGTCTCAGTCTCATATTACATATGACTACCTGCCTGGTATTAGTATTGTTACATCTAAAATTCTTAATTCTTCATCTTGTATAGCTATTCCTATTCTAGAACATCTCTCATTTTCTACCAAACAAACAATTTGACCCCACATACTGCCAGTGGTCTTATCCTTTTTTCTCCTTTGTTACATCCGGTATCTGGCAAGCTAAAAAACATCCATTTTTTTATTTTTACACAATTCCATCATCACCAAACCTCTTATGTAATTATTAATACTATTCACATTTAATGGCAAAACTCCCATATCATACTTTTCCTTTTTTGTGTTTTACTTCCAGATTTTATTTTTATTTTCCTTCTTCTAAGTCTCCCACCAAATGATTGCTTGTTTACTGTCTTGTTCATGTTCCTCTTCTTTCTCCATTCTCTCTCTTCCTCCTGTTCACTTACATTTCAATTATGGTATGGTAATCAAACCAATTGTATGTCTGAAACACATTGAATCCAACACTATCCAAAATGAAAATGTGTTCACTTTGGTGAACTGGGTTACTCTGTTAAAAACTGTCAAATATTTTAGGAAATGTGGCTAAAAGGGTCATTACTGCTTTGACTGCAACAGCGTGAATAATTTTTCTGATCCTTTGAAATCTAACACATATTTACTATCTGAGACAGAATTTTACATAAGGATGTTAAACATGGTATTGAATATATGAGTACTAACAGTAAAGACAAATACATGACAAAGAGGAAGATGTACACAATACTGAGGGGAGTGACAAAGGCAATAATAATGAACTTGACAGTGATCAAACCATTGGAAAGAGAGTGCACAAGAGAAAAATTAAGTTAAAGCATAAAAAAAACACAAAAAAGATAAAGTATAAAGGGCTTACTATCACATATTTGACATGACATTGTTCAAATGTACAGATGTCCAAACCAAATGTTCAGAAATCTGTACACCGAACAGTATAAATGGCAAACCGAGCATTTCAGTGCAGTCGAATTTTGAAAATGTCGACTACACTGAAATGCTCCTACCCATGTGGGGGGCTGCACCCCCACACCCCCCTACTTATATATACAAACTCCGAAATCGCACTACAATGAAGGTAAGGGTGCATTTCCCTTTCCCCACTATAGTGCAATCTGCACTGCAATGTTGGAGCTGACAACAGTGGCCATTCGCTCTTGTCAGCTTCGGCATTCCGGTGATCACCTTAACGTTTCCACTATCTGGTTTTCGCACATAATTCATTTGTCTAAAGGATGAATGAACATGTGATAGTAAACAGTATAAAGCTTTTGTCTTTTAATGTTAGTACAATACTAAATGAGGTATGTTGTGTTTTAACATTTGAGTTCTGTAAAAATATGGATATTTGTTTTCTAGAAATTCAATATTTAAGATGTCTATAATGTATGGAAGGAGAAACTTTATGAGCTTATTCTACTACAATATTGAAAAGCATAAGTGTTCAATAATCTCTATGTTATTACATAATAGTAATATAGTTACACTAAATCAAATTGTTGTTCTTCCTGGCCAATGTCTGATTTCTAATGTATACCAATTGCAACAGACATAAACTGATATTTCTTTATGCATGTGCTAATATTAAAGATAAGAGTTATCTTTTTAAGCAATTAGTTAATGGGATCATAATTATTGAAAATTTTAATTATAACCTAAATAAAAATTTATGGAAAAGGTTTTGATATATCTGTTCATCAGAAAGTGATGCAGTATGGCAGATCGTTCTTAAGAAAGAGCAGACCTTATAAAAATGCACTTCATACTAAAACTGAATATTTTCTTCTGTTTGAAATGTTGAAGGAAGAAGTTAGCTGATTTTTTTCTGGCATATTTTCTGACCATTTAGTTGAGAACTGAAAGCAACCAGGGCTATGTCAATATGGGAAAGGGTATTTAAAAAGTTGAATGGTGATATTTTTCATACCAGATATTATACTTCCCAAATGGGTGACTTATAGCAACATCACTTAATCTATTAGGCCTTTTTACATTACTAGTAAAAACTGGTGAATTTAGCATAAATCTAAATATAAAAAGGAATCTCTCTTCATGGAAAAATATGTTTGGGAGTTAAGAAAGTCAGAATACATTGCATTAGTTAGATGCTATGAACTGGCATTACAGATGGCTAAAGCCTCTGTACAAGTCCCAGAAAAGCAACTATAGGAACAAGACAAAGAAAAAATATTTTCTTTATTAAAAAAACAAAAATATCTCTTACATGATATTAAAAAGCAAGTAGAATGGACCATATTAGAAATTCTAGTAGTGAGTTCCTATATTCTCAGCCAGCAGTTATATATTTTCTTGAAAAGTATGCTCAAAATATGTATTCTGTCAGTCTTCAATGGCCATCTATTTCATGAAATATTAAACAGTTTATCATCATTATGGCAGAAAATATGATAAAACCTTTCAATTCATAAGAGTTAGACTTGGTATTCTGTTTAGTTAAGAACTGATAGTTTTCCAGGTAGAGATGAAATAAGCTAGAAGCAATGCAAGTCTTTTGACATTGAACAGAGGAATGCATTTCTAAAAGTATAAAATGAATGGTTGGCTGTGAGTGTTATGGATAAAATGATTGCCAGGAGTTATTATGGTTGTGTTATGGATAAAATGATTGCCAGAAGTTATTATGATTTAAACATATACAGGTTACTAAAAATAACAGTAACAACTTGAGACGGTCGATTCTTAATAATACTGATTATAAAATGTTCATGAAAATATTGCAAAATAAGATTAGTGAATTTAATGACATTTTAAACATGCATTTTTATGAAGTTAAAGCCAAAGCTATTAAAGATAATCTGATTTTATTTAAGGAAGTGGTTAATTGTGTTCTAGGAGAAAAAAGCAAATTGCAAAATTCTGGCTTCTGAAATTTTCAGAGTATATGAAAATATTAGTCATGATATGTTATGGGATATGAGATAATTTAATAAATGAAGAAAGCACCAGACTCATATAGTATGTCATTCAGGACCCCAGGAAATCAGGAAAAGTAAGTAGTCTAAATTTAAGCCAAACAAGAAGTAAAACCCATATCCAGAGTTTTCCAAACATGTTAGGGACACAACAGGTTTCACAATAAAAATGTCTGTACTGTTTATTATTAAACAATTATTCAGTGAAACATGAATAGTTACATGCTTTTGACCATTTAGCACAATCAGACTCCATCAAAACTAATTTTGTTTAAAAATGTCAGGTTTATATAACTTTCTATAAGGTCACATGGTCCAAACCAATTATTTTGAAAAAAAGTTTAAAGAGACATTCATGCCAATATTGTAATATGCTAAAATAACAAGTGTTAAAGTTAACAAAATATATTAAAATTATGAAATTATTTGAATGGTAGTTATTATAACATAATGCTTTAATATGCACCTTTATATAAATTCCTATTCATATGAAAAATGTAAATAATCAGTTCTTAGACTATAAGTCATATAATAAATGTATACAATTGTGTATAAAAATTGTATAAAAGTCATATAGAAATATGTACATAAATATAAGTGTAAACAGTTGTATATCACATTAAAAAAAACTTGTTAATTTATAGTTTTCATGCTCTTAGTTTTAAAACAGAATTGATTGCAACAAGTTTATTTAAAGATGAGGTGTAATGGTATTTATTTTACAGTTATTAATTCATACAATTATTTATTTAGTCTTAATTGCCAAATAGGCTTTTTATACTCTATCCGTGTCTCCCACTGGCAACCCTTCAGGTCTTTATCAATGTTTCCAAAATTCCAAAACTCAACTTCTTATAATTTTTACAAGCCAACGTATGTTTAAATAGAACACTATTCCTATTTTCTTTCCCAGTATTGTACACATTCTTGTAAATCCTCATGTGAAGAACCCTTTACCAATATAAAAGAGGGGTAGTCATCACATAATACCACTACAGATGTGGCATAGCTACCTTTAACTAATAACACTTTTGATTTACAAAAAATGTTACAGTTGACATACTATTCCTTTAAAATATTAGCACATTCTTTACAAGAATCACATTTGCATGTCCCCAATTTCTTGATTCTTTCCCCTTTTAATATATTCATGTCGAAAGTTCCTTTAATATTTTTGCCACCTTTAAATATAAAACTAGGATCATCACCCACCAACTTAAACACACTACCATTTGTTTTGAAAATATACCATTTCTTTTCATCTCCTTAATTCTTTGCAAGTTACTATTATATTTCAATATCATTGATCTTGTAAAATTTTTAGGGTTACTTTCCTGCCTTGTTGAGTTATGCATTGCCTTTTCTTCCTTTTTGTCTCCCCATCCCTAACAAGGAGATGTATTTTTGTTCCTCACCCTTTTATAATTTCATCCATAATCTTGGCAGCAATTTTTTTAGGGTAATCCCTTTCTGTACACTCTTCTAAAAGGTATTTGCTTCATCCAAAAATAACAGTCTTCCTTTTCCTTTCCCCGTATTGTTTTGACCCCTTCTCACTTATAGGAAATGGGATAATTATAAGGGTTCCCTAAACAATGTGATGAATGATAGCTTAAAGACTTGGCCTACTACATTTATTCAAAAATCAGTTAGTTGGGTAGAACAGGATGAAGAGGATAAAAATGATAGTATCACTAAATGTTTTGATTTTAAATGATCCTTTAGAATTTCTCCGCATCTGTGGAGATCAAAGAGATTGGAGAATCACAAAAAGAACTTTCAATCCCCCAATACCAGGCAGGAAAGCTACAATCAAGGGTACTAAGGTATGGTAAGGCCTCAAAACAATAGGAGAAGAGGAAAAGGAAGAAAGTTAAACTGCACAAACAACAGAAATGTAACAAGTTATTATTTAAAGAAAATATTGCCTCATCTTATGATAGTATTTTGTTAAGTTATAGAGATTTCAACATGTTTAATTGCAGGCATTTAGAGGTTAATATGAATTATTTCTAACTATTTGAAAAGGGTTTTAAATTCATACCTAAAAAAAATACCGATATAGAAAAAATTTGTAGTAGAGCTTAAGTTATATACAGAGATGTTACATTTAGCTATACACCCCAATGAGAAGTTAAAACCCTTGTATAACACACAGATTTATTAAAAAAAGTACTTTCAACCCTGCATTAAATACTGTAGTTTTAAAGTTTGAAAAAGCTTGTGAAAAAGACTTCTATGCATATATGAATCAAAGACAACACAGATACTCGAACATAACTAAAAACTAATTTACAATGTTAAACACTTTAACTAGAGATAGTTCAGTCAGAAACATGAAGTTCGATAAGGGTGGTGGAATAGTTTTCATTTACCAAATAGATTACATTGGTAAAATCTTTGGAATGTTGCAGTATAATGAGAAGTATGTCCTAGTTTCTAGAAATGAAATTAATATAGTTTACAGCAAAATTGATCTTTATTTAGAAGATGTCCATCTCAGGGATTAATTACTCCTAAATAGTATAGGTTTTTAGTGAATAAATACCCAGCTATACCAGTAATTTTTGGAATACCAAAGGTACACAAAAGTATAGTTGATCCACCGTATAGGTGAATTGTAGTGGTTCACTGTTTAAAATATTATCACTTGTTGGTTTTTACTGATAGGATGCCTAAAGTGATACTCCAAGAACATAAATATATTCTTATTGATTCTTCGGATTTTTAGAAAAAAAATGACAAATCAGCACTATAAAGATAGAATCAGTTTCTTAATGATGAGTGTGATAGATTTATTTTCTAGTATATCCCATGACCCTGGATTGAAATTATATGCATTAAAGAAATTTATTAGAGTTAAGGGACAAGAAACACCTGAGCAACAGAGAGAGTCAACTCTTAACAGACCTTAAGTAAATAGTGTTAAATAACAATTACATATTCTTTGAAAGAGAATTTTACAGACTAAATGTGCTGTTATTGGAGCAGCATGTGATTCATTTACACTAACTTGGTTATGTTAAGGTGGTATAAAAAGATTATACTACATTACACCTATAGTTTCTACTGGAACTTCTATGGATGTTATTGGGATGACATATTTATATTTGGTAGGTGTTAGTGACCAGGTCATCCTCTTTTTAAACCAGATTTCTAACAATACTTTTTTTTTAAATGTGCATGTGAACATAATAGAGAGAAAACTAACTTCTTAGATGTTACCATTTATTTTGATGGAGATAATTTTGTTTCCCCAATCTTCCAGAAATAACATTTTCTAATGCTTACCTTCATTATAATAGTTGTTAACCTTGCTACTGTAAGAAAATTGTGGTCAAATGGCAATTTGTTAGAATACCAAGAATATGTTCAAGGGACAATTTATTTTTGCATGAAGCAAATAAGCATATAGAAATGTTTACAGACAGGGGTTACCAAAAAGAAATGACTTCCAAGATTATGGAAGAATTTGTAAAGAGATGAGGAACAAAATGCTCCCCTTTGTTAGGAATGGGGAGACAAAAAAAGAAGTAAAGCCAATGCATAACACAAGACAGTACAGTAACTATAAAGATTTTACAAGCTCAATAATTAAAGAGATAGTGAGAAAGAATCGGTATATTTTCAAAACAAATGATAGTGTGTTTAAGTTGGTGAGAGATGAACCTAGTTTTATATTTAAAGTAGGAAAAATATTAAAGGAAAACTCCACCCTAGAACTAAAAAATATTTTTTCACTGTGTCTTTGATTCCTGACCTATTTCAACACCTCAAAATCACATCAAGTGTGCTATTTGTAATTTTAGCCTCACCTCATTCATGTTTGGCTCAGGCCTTATTTTACACTATACATAGAAGTTATCCAGCTGCAGCCAGAAAAGTAACTAAATTGCATGCCTTTTTCAGGGTTTTCGTTTGTAGTCCAAAAGGAATTGATTCTGCAAGGGTCTCTCAGTGCAGTGACAGTTTTAACACCTCTGCAGTAGTGTAGAGGGAGGGGAGTATCAATTCCTCTTGAACTACAAAAGTAAACCCTAGACTAAGTATAGTGTAAAACAAGGTCTGAGCCAAACACAAATTGAGGGTGATTAGAGACAGAAAAGAAGCAGTCATTTTACAGAAGGTAAAGAAGATAACAGTGACTCATACACATCCCATTATATGTCAATGGCATGGGAATTTACAGTTACTTTCTTATTTCAGGCATGAGTCATACAAAGCATTATGGAAAAGAGAATGAGAAAGGCTTGAGAATGAACAAGATCACATTGATACATTTAACCCCATTGGTATCCCTGTTGTGGAAAACAGGCTGAAATTACAAATAAAGCACTTAGAGTGATTTTGATGTGTTAAAATAGGTCAGGAAACAAAGACGGGGTAAATAAAAACAGATTTTTTTTAGTTGTAAGTTGGAATTTTCCTTTAAAGGTACTTTAGAGAGAAATAAAAGGGGAAATGAATATGAGATTGTGGATATCCTCTAATGTGGATCTTGTAAACGATGTGTTTATATTTTAGAGAAAGAGCATGTCACACTTAATTGTTCTCAATCAAATGTGTTCTTAGTTAAAGCTAGCTGTGGCGCATCTGGAGTGGTAAACTTGGCATTATATGATGGCTGCCCTTTTTATATCAGTAAATAGAAAGAGTTCTTCACAACAGGATCTCTGCGCATGTGTATGATATTGGGAAAGAAAATATGAATAGTGCTCTATTTAAACATACTTTGGTTTGTGAAAATTATAAGAAATTCTATTTTGGAATTTTTTAAATTATTGACAATAACCAGAGGAGCAGCCAATGGGAGGCATGGGTAGAGTATAGGGAAATTATTTGGCAGTTAAGATTAAATGCCACTACACTCCCTGTTTAAATGAACATGTTGCAATAACTCTGTTCTCAAACTAAGAACAGCCATACTACAAATTAACCAGGATTTTTTAATGTAATTTATAAACTTCTACACATACTGATCTACATATTTTTATATGATTTTAATACATGATTTTATACATGTGAGAATCAAATCCTGCACAATGTGCCTATAACATGAACACCTTAACCACCATGCCAACCTCCCACCCTTAATTCATATACCTGGTGTGGGAATAAAACAGCCTTCTGCACCAAAGGTAATGTGCTATCTGTTGCACCACTGACACTGCTACTAAAATGAGAATTAAACCCTGTAGCTTGTCTCTGTGAGGTTAACACTTTAACCATTCTATCAACCCCTCAATCCCCCAAATTAATAAATGACTTCATCAGAACAAAATAAAAAGCCACAATTCATCAATAAATACCCTCATCACATGACAAAACCATCACTTGAACTAATTAAGTTAATTTAAGCCAGCCCTACCTCCCCACTTTCTCTAGCTGTGTTTTCTTATTCTCCTTCTTTCTGACTTACTACTATGCCAAAAAAGATTTAGATGCAACATTTATTTTGGCCTGTAATCAGAATCCAAAATACACACACGAGGCTGGAACCAACAGAAATACGTCCGTATAAAATTTTATTCAAACAAGGTTAGCGCTTTCATCCAGTGTCTATCACCAGACTTCATCAGACAGTATTACAAATCCCAACCCTTCATAAAATGCTCGTTCCAATTAAAATGTCAACCAATGAAATACCTAATGAATTTAGTCACTTCATTACATCACTAAGTGAACTTTTAAACCAATACTTTCCAATTTCTTACTTACTTTTGTCAAAACCACGATTATAAAAATTTATAGAAACCAAAATAGGATCAATGTTCTTAGACTAACCATTAATAAATATACTTATATATAAAATTAGTATATTATTAATAAATAATTTTATAAAACACTACATAGGTATAAATATATACAAACAAACATTTATATAAGCAATAATTTATATAAACAAGCATCTGTTTGTTACTAGATAGAGAAGAAATCTTTGAAAAAAAAAAATATATATATATATATATATATATATATATATATATATATATATATATATATATATATATATATATATATCTATGTGTATGTATATATATATATATATATATGTATAGGTTCATAGGTAGGTACTAGGCTATCGGCCCTAGGGCCCATACAAGCCTAGCCAAAAAATGTACCCTGGCTTTTGCCACCCAAGAAAATTATTTTGTGCCCCTGTCGAGCAGAGCCACAGAAGTGATCCCCAGGGTGAATTTCCCATTTCCTATCCAATCATCAAGCTTTTTCTTGAAGAGTGCTAATGAGGAGCTTTGTTTAACATAGATAGGCAGTCTGTTCCAGAGTATGGGAAGTCTCTGGGACAGGAATCTATCCCTCCAGCATGTTCTGTTTATTGTGGTGACAAGGTTTAGGTCCCTAGAGCGTGTAGCTCAGAGGGATTGGGATTTCTTTAAGTGGAGCTTGTCCAACAGCTCTGGGTTTGACATAACTTTGTATGTTAGGCAGAGATCGCCCCTGAGTAGGCGATATGTGATGGAGTAAAGTTGTAGTTTTTTGAGACGGTCTGCATAGGGCATCTGTTTGAGGCCACTAATCCTCTTTGTGAGGTATTTCTGTGGTCTTTCCAGTTGTTGTAGATGTCTTGTGAGGTACATACCAAAAGGGGCATTGTTCTCTATAATGGGTCTAATGAGGGATGAGTAGAGGAGAACAATTACCTCTTTTTTTCTGGATGAAAATCCTTTTGTGATGAGATGAGCCACGTAGAAGGATTTCCTGACCACTGTGGCAATGTGATTATCAAAGGAGAGACTACTGTCCACCTGTGTCCCAAGGTCTCATCACATTTTTGGCATTAAGTAGACTACCAGCTATGTGGTAGTTCATGGGTACAGAGTTTTTACCAAAGGGGATGACAATACACTTTTTGGCATAGAGCTTCAGGCCATGGCTTTGACACCAGGTATCTGTCTCAGTGAGGCCCTTTTGTAGTTTGTCCACATCGTTAGGAGTTTTGATTATGGCTCCTAGTTTGCAGTCATCTGCAAACTTTGTTAGCCAAAGACCTTCTGTGTTGGCCTGCACTTCAGAAAAGTAGATACCAAACAGGAGAGGACTCAGGACTGAACCCTGTGGTACTCCACTTGTCACTGGTCTGATGTCGGATTTGGAATCCGCTACTTTCACAGTGTGGGTTCTGTCCATGAGCCAGTTGGCAGCCCATCTTGTGACATAGGGATTTATACCTAATTTAGTGAGCTTATCTATAATTCCAGAGTGGGGGATGGTGTTGAAAGCCTTGGCGAGATCTAGATAAGCTGGGTGAACCAATTTACCCTCATCTATGGCTTTGGTGACTGTTTCAAAGAAGTCAATCAGGTTTAGGAGACATGATCTGCCTTTTACAAATCCAAACTGGGTAGAGTCCAGAGTTTGGAGATTACCAATGTCTTTGTTTATGAGTTCCATGATGATACGTTCCATGGCCTTGCAGACCAGTCTCGTCAGGCTAATGGGGCGGTAGTTCCCGGGGTCCGTCGTGGCTCCCCCTTTGTGGAGTGGGATAACCATCGCGGTGCGTCATTCAGTGGGTACAAAGCCTGAGGTGAGGCTATGATTAACATAGTACTTAGGTAGGGTGCCAGTTCATTCTGTAGTTCGTGTAGAACGCAACCTGGGATATTGTCAGGTCCCATGGATGCTGTGTTCTTGGCTTTGGAGAGTGTGTTTTTTACCTGTGCAGCCATGATTATAGGAACTTTGCATTCTTCTGGTATAGAGATGGGCCTTCTAGGGCGTGAGAGGGGGATAAAGTTAGCACTGAACCTATCTGCTAGGATGTTGGCAATATCAGTTGGTTCTGTATATTTAGTGCCATTGTGCTGTAACTCAGAGCAGATCTGAGTGTTCCCATTTAGATTCTTGACATAGCTATAGAATGCTTTGTGGCTGTCTTTAGAGTCAGTGGCAATTTTGTTTTCGTAACTAGCTTTGGAGGATTTTATGAGGGATCTCAGCTTCTTACTGAGGTTGACCAGGGAGTTCCTCCAGTCGTGGGATTTTACTCTTTTTTGCAACAGTTTCTTTCTTCTGTTGTAGAATTTGTTTATGGCAGAGGACCACCAGATAGGCTTCCTTTTTTTGGAAGATAACATCTTGGTTCTATTAGGGATAGCATGATCCATGCACTCATGTAAGTGCTTATAAAGTGCATTTGTGTAGGATTCGGCAGTCATACCTCTATTGTCCGTCTGCATGGGTGTCATGAAGTTTGCCATTTCTGTCTTAAGAAGTGTGAAGTTGGCTTTGGAGAAGTTTTTTGCAATGGTTTCCCTAATTGGGGGTGGGGGTGGGATGTGGATGTCTAGGCTGATTAGCTTGTGGTCGGATCTGACCAACGAGGAATTAACCTCTGGTGTGGAACACCAGTTTCCCATGTTGGTAATGACCAGGTCTAGGATACTGCTGCCCCTGGTGGGGGTGTGAATAAGTTGATCCAAGGCGTTGGAATTTATGAATTCTAGAAAACGTTGAGCAAAAAAGTTGGTACATGAGTAGTTTTCCCAGTTAATGGTGGGGTAGTCGAAATCGTGCATTATTAGGGTGTTGGGTTGCACCCTAATACTTTCCAGTGTATCAAGAAATGAGGAGTGTGAATCCTGGGGCATGGTGGGGGGTCTGTAGCAAGCTACAATTTGGATTGTGTTCTTGCCCAGAGTTAGATGCACTTGGATAATCTCGGATGCATTATGCTGTGCAACTAGCCTGGAGGTGTGGATATCCTTAATGAATATGGACACGCCTCCGCCTTTAGTGCTTCATTCTGGGTTAGGTGGCCGAAAGGTGTGGTATGAATTGTAGCCTGGTAATGCAGGGGTGCTCTCTGGAGCTTTGAACCAGGTCTCTGTCACTGCACAGATGTCAATGTTCTCCATTTTAAGGAGTGCCTTGAGTGAGTGCATTTTGAGGTTTAGACTTCTAGCATTAAGTAGCATTACCCTCAGATTTTGCTTGCTTGTACCTGTTACAGTGGTGAATTTGTCATTTGAACCTTGCCTAAAAAAGGCACTATAGGGGTGGCAAGTGCCTTAGCCAGTATCTGGAATCCCAAGGGCGACAGGTGCAGGCCATCTCTGGCAAAGCAGCGTGGTCTGTCATTCATTACATCCCAGGCAGACAGATACTGGATTCCCTTAGAATGACACCAGAAGCTTAGCCAATTGTTGAAGTCAATCATTTTGTCCTTGTACTGTGGTATCATTCTGGGTGATGGCAGGATGCTACTCAGGGTTAGGGTCATACCTGCCTGGGATACAAGATCGGAGAGCTCCTCCATGTCTCTTTTCATGCAGTCCAGGGAGGTACATCTCAGGTCATTCACACCAACATGGACAATGACAGTGTCATATTTGTACTTATTGTGGAGTGACCTTAGTGCATGCATTATGTGGCAGATCCTGGTAGCTGACAGTAACTTTCTCCTTGACTAGAGTGTTGGGTACGTTGTTATGCCTTATGGGCTGTGGTTGAGTGGCACACTGAGTTTGTGGGCTATGTGTCATTTGGGTTGTGTTGGGGGGTGGAGTTTGCTTGTGTTTATACTTTGGATGTGCCTGATGCTTGAGCAGGTTTTTATTGAGAGCCTCCGCGAATGTAGGTATGTGTTTTGTGTTTCTATGTGTGTGTTTTGGTGGTGTAGGTTTTCAGGGACTATGTGATGAGTGTGGTGTGGTGCAAGTGTTTACCTTCTCTTGACTGTCTAGTCCAGTCTTGGGTGAAGAGAGCTTTGCTTCCAGTTTGGCTATATAAGTGCATCTCTCACAGGTTGTAGTGTTGGGTGGTAGGAGGAGAGGGTTGTCTGTGTACATGAGGCAATTGCTGCATTGCCCCAAGATGCCCAGATTCATCAGGTAGACAGGAGAAATCACTGGGAGCTGACCCTTAGACATGCCTGGATAAATGCTTATTTATTAAGTACTAAAAACTGCTTTCCACTAGACAAGTGAGGAAAGTTGAGTGCTGTAGTAATTTGCAGCTTATGTAGTGTTTACAATGAGTTCTGAACAAGTGCTGAGTTCAAAGAAACAGATCTGAGTGCTGAAACTAGAAAACTGGCTAGTTATAAGAAACAAAACTAAGCTAGAAGGCTTCCCTCCAACACAGAAGGGCTTGGGGGCTCAGAAGCCTACAAACAGTCTAGACCACTTAACAGGAAAGGCAGGAAACAAGCTTAAATTTTTTTTTTGTTCTCTTTCCCAGGTGCTCTCTTTGTACACAGTAGATATATATATATATATATATATATATATATATATATATATATATACATATATATATATATATAAATAAATTCATGTGTGTTTACCTATCTATCAAAGGTTCTCAGCTTCAACTTACTTGTGATGGATATAATATTGTTTAACCCTGGTGGGGAATGAGCATTTATATGTAATTCCCACCAGGTCTCTCTATCCTCTAAATAAAGTTTCCAAGGACCACTTCTTATTTCACCCTTTACCTGCTGTAACACTACAACTTTGAAGCTGTGATGTGGATTAGCTTTGAAAAGTTTATATAATGCATGTTTTCATCCTTTTGCTTTATTTCATAAAAATGTTTATATATATATATATATATATATATATATATATATATATATATATATGTTGACTTAGTTTTCTTTGTGTTTTACCTATATAAAAAGCACTGCAATGACAACAAAGACCAGCATAAACAACTGCATGTGTGTAACAACTATATTTCAAAATGATTTTTATCACCTTACCTTTTAACTGTTGAGGTTTTCATAACATATTTACATTATTGACATAATCCGCAAGATGACATATGTCCTTCTTGCATATTTTTTTTAGGTTTTTCCAACAGACATTTCATGTTGTTACCTTTTCTAAAAACAATATCAGGGCATAGGCCAAATGTTTCATACATAGTTTTTACTTGCATAAGAATAGTCCAATTACATCTTGTATAATATGGCTATCTTTTGAATATGTATAGACAAAAGGGCAAAAATCCTTTTTGATGAAATTATGAGAACCTACTACTTCATCTACCATTGCTATTTCTTCTTTAAATTCAGCCCTAAAGACAGATGTACTAGTCATAACTGTTATTAAAGGGGTCTATATTATATCCTCGAACGCTTAAAAAAGCGAATGCTGACTGATCGAACTTATTTTCGTGAAACTGCAAAATATCGAAGCAGCAGAAACTCAAATTTTTTCATAGGGAAAGAATTTGGTTGTCCATTTCTGTTGCTTTGGTATTTTCAGTGTTATGGTGGAAAGTTACCGGTCAGATTGTGTGGATGTGAGTTTTAGGGTGATTTAGGTGATTTAGGGTTAGGGCTCGGGTTAGGTGTGTGTGCGATTGAGTGGACATGAGGGTTAGGGTGGATTTAAGTGAGTTAGGGTTAGGGAGCGGGTGAGGTGAGTGTGCGATAGTGACGGACCTTAGGGTTAGGGTTTGGGTTAAGGTAAGTGGGTAGTTAGTGGTGTGTGCATAGTTTAGTGTAGGGTTAGGTATCAGATTTTAGGTGTATGTGTGTGGATTTCTGTTTGTTTGGTGTGCTTGTGTTGTGTGTATGTGTTTTGGATCAGCGATTTTTTTCCCTGGAAAAAAAAATCGCTGATCTGACAGTTCGAGATTGTAAGCTTTTGCTTAAATTAGGTTGATCAATCAGCGTTCGCTTTTTTAAGCATTTGATGATATAATATAGACCCTATTAAAGAAGGGTTTACCTGGACTGAGTTATCTTGTTCTATTATATTTAAGATAGGTTTATATATCCCTGTTTTTCATTTATTAATGACTTCTTGCTGGATATTATGAACAAGTCGTGTTGGATAGCCCCTATCTAAAAACATTTTGCCCATAATGTCACATTCCCTTAAAAAGTCTTCAAAAAAAGAAGTCATACGGGCAGCTCTAACTAGCTACCCTTTTACAATCCCACGTTTGACATGCTTTGGGTGACTGCTAGAAAAATGTAACATCGTGTTTGAATATGTGGGTTTTCTGAATATAGAAGACTTGATGTATCCATCTTTATATCTAGTAATTAATACATCTAAATAAGAGATCTCACATGTTTCAATATTAACAGTAAATTTCAGAAAACTAGTAATTTCATTAAGAAATGTAATAACATTTACAATTTCATGACTAGGTCCTATCCATGCCACAAATAAGTCATCCAAATATCGCAGGTACAACTTAATGTGAGCAAAAAAAGAAAGCCTAAAAAGAAACTGTTTTTTCTATTGGACCATCACTATATTCACAAATAAGGGTCCACAAGCGGACCCCATTGCGACACCTTCCATTTGCTTAAAGTGATGGCCCTCAAAATAAAGATAGTTATTCTTTAAGACTATCTCCATCAATTGGGTGTATGTATTATTAATATCTTGTTCTAAGTCAAATTCTTCAAATAAATAATCTGAGAACCAAGCCAGTCCTATGTTGTGTGGAATGCAGCTGAAGAGATCCTTAACGTCTACTGTAATAAATATACCCTGTTCCTCAAAAGGCACTAAATTTTTACATTTTTCTAAAAAATGTCAAGAATCCCTACACAAATGGGGGATGTTCTGAACTTTTTCTTTTAATTTTTTATCTATAAAACTAGTTTTGACCAACCAGAATCAACTATTGGTCGAAGATATGGGTTAATAAGCTGTTTGTGTATTTTGGGAACTCCAAATATGACCGGAACTTTAGGAGTCTCATTTATCATATAATTATATTCGTCAATACTGACTTGGTCCTGCGTCCAGGAGTTCCCAATCAATTCTAGAAAAAGCAATATTAATTTCATTGATAGATGTTTCACTATAAGTGCATATCAAACATTTTTTGTATATAGTCATCTTTGTAAAAAATGACCATTCCCCCACCTTTATCAGGGTGCATATACCTTAAATCAGTTTTACCCCTAATCTCATGTAATAAATCCAATTCAGACACATCCAAGTTGTTTTCCACATTATTTTTACCAATATAATAATGGTAATCCATTTCGCAAGCAGTCTTAAATTTTTTAAACAATACATGAATATCTGGGTTATAAGTATTCGGGATCCTGCATACATTGCCTTGCCCTCTATAACTGTTGTTCATTTCTATGTAGATACTTTAAATTTAAATTTCTAGTATACATTTTAAGGTCCCCTATTAATTCACCCATATCACTGTTTTTACTAGGGACAAAGTTGTAACCTTTGCTGAATAACTGAGCATGTGATGTTAAAAAAACACTGTTGGTATAATTATAAATTTTAAAGTCATTAGAAAAATTGGAAACTATAAATGGTTTCCTATTTTTAAAAGTCACCTCTGTTGTCCCCGCATCAAATTTTGGACTCCATTCATCTGGTTCTGTTGATTCCAAGTCATAGCCTGCGGATATGGATTCTAATTTGTTCTCCGGTTCCTTAATCGTTCCGATCTCCTTGGGCCTATATCATCTAAAGGGGCATCTTCTCTTTCAAAATTAGTGCCCTCCAGCTCCAGAGAATTCACCACTAGGTATTGTAGCATTAGTCCTAATGGCCGGTGGTGCAGGATAAGCTCTTCCTGCTAAATAGGCCTTTCTATCCCGCTCAAGTTTTCTGGCTTTTTGGCTGGCAATAATGGAATTAATGTTGTCTACTTGTTTAAAAGTAGTATCATGTTGTTGTTGATTGATTTCATGGAGCCCTCCTTTGTGAATTTCTTCATCCAAAACATGCACTTCCTTGGATAACTGGTCTAAATGCTCCCAGTTACATTTAACCTTGAGCTCCATGAGCTCACATCCATGCCGATCAAACAACGCCAGAAGTTCTTGATGAAATAAAGAATGCAGAATCAAACCTGTCGGATACTTCCAGGTTCATAACCCTTTAGGAACCTGCCATTTGTTAAGGCATTCAGCAAGATAAAAATTCTCTTGCTGCAGTTTTTTATACTCAGTCAATTTATTTTTGAAACCAGTCAAATTGCTGTCTGTATCTTCTACGCTGTAATCAGAATGTTAGTGGTATTAAATGCATTGTGGAGAGGTATGTTTTCACACTTTCTGGAAAGTGAGTGAGTAAGTGTTTTACAGGATAACCTAAATTATATTTATAAATGAAATCAGGAACATTAAAGAGATCTTAGATTACAATTAACAGAGTGTTGAGTTAAGCAGTACTAAATTTGGTACTTCCAGTTGTGGAACTTGCCATCGATGCTGTTTTATGTTCAATGATAAAAATGTTTTCTTTGAGGATAGAAATAGAAATATTATAGCAAGGGATTATTATAATTGTTACACAAAAGGAATTGTTTATATTGTTTGATGTTAAAAATGTCCAGTTTTTTATGTTAGCAAAATTGAGAAGGCATTGAAAAAGAGAGTGCGCAAACACAGGTATGATATCTTACATCATGTTGAACTCAATGCTTTATACAAACAACCAATTATTTGCAAGCTCAATGTGTTTAAGTTTTTTTTGTATTGAAGCAATTACACCAATTGGGGGAGGGGGTGCATGGGAAAATAGAACTGAATATAGAGAATTATACTGGCAGATATTTTTAAATGCCAGTCACCCCTATGGCTTAAATGGTAATATTTCTATTATAAGTGTTTTTAAAAATTAGGTCAGCTAGACTGTGAATGTCTTATGAGTATAATTATTAATTTACAAACATAATTGCATTAAATATTACAGTTTTCATTTATTTTTATCATTATTAATAGTTGACTGCAATGGATTAGTTGAATGTTAACTTAATTAGTTTAGGTGACATTTTTGTCATGTGATGAAGATATGAGCATTTATTGGTATATTGTGGCTTTTTGTTTTGTTCTGATGAAATCTTACATTAATAAAGATGAAAGCATTCATCCGTTATACCAAGTGTTGGGAGGGTGGCCTAATGGCTAAGGTGTTTGCCTTACAAACACAAGCCGCAGGGTTTGAGTCTCACAAGGGATAATTGGCTAAACTTAAAATGGCTCGCAAGGGCAGTTAGCTTAGTACTAATCTATGAACCCTTCTATGAACCACTCTGAAAAGGTTTTGTTTTTATCTGCATTTAACAGCTGTTTTTGGTTCCTTAACTTTAAATACACATAAGAATTAATGCTTAGGCTGGGATACTACTCCTGATAATATTCATTTTTTGTATATTACAATCAATTTAATGGAAGTGACATTTGGTGATAAGAATTTATGAAAACAATGTGTTCACATAGCCTCTCTTCTCTACAGAATATTACAAATACGTGGTCTGCATTTTCTTTGTCATATTTAAAGTGTATCTTATCTGTATACTTATCTTAGAAAAATTAAGATATATGGGTGAAGTATTTATGTTGCCTAAGAAACTTGAATCTTTGTTATTACAATTATTTATTGGAGTGGAGTTATTTCGGGTCTAAACTGAGCTCTATTAAAAGGAATATTTTGCATTGTGATATTGGTGGAGAATTAGAAAATCCTTTTTCTTACTTCCTTACATTTTTACATGGATTAACCCAAGATGGACAGACATTTTACATTCTATTTCATGGAGAAAATTTATAGATTTATGGACTGATGTGCAAATATTACCTAAGAACCGTTGATCTGGAAATGAATAATTATCAAGATAACATTCTTTTGTGGAAATTTAGTATTGTAGATTTCTCTCCTGCTAGGAATGACTGGTATGAGAACATTATGCCTCAATATTTTATGTTAAAGCATAGTTTTGGCAAATATTTTCCTGTTAGAACTGTTATTATCAAAATGCAATACAGATGGAGGAAGGATTTTGAACTTCATGATTATTACTGCAAAAACTGCCCATTAAAGGACAGATGAGATTAAATAGTTGTCTGAATGATTATACACAATTTGTAATCTTGATGAGATATAAATAGTTGTCTGAACAATTATGCTCAATTTGTAATGTTGTACAAACATTTTCACTTTTTAATTGTAGTAAACTCCATTTTTAAATGATTTGAAAGACATTTTTCTTATCCCCTCCTTCCAAGCTATCATCCCCAATAGGATTTCATAAGGTATGCATAACAATGAAGAGGTTCTGGACACAGACTCTGTACCCAGAATGATAATCCCTGCTTTATACATTATTTTGAAAAATCATTGTGCTACATAATCATACAGCCAGATATGGGATGTACAGTATAATTTGGGTCTGTTCAGTATATGATTATGACATAAACGGTGGGGGGTAACTTGTTATCGGGCTAGTATATGCTGTTATTATGCTTGTCAGATTTCTGTATATATGTTCCTTTTCTTATGTTTATATTGTTGGATATTTTTATCAAAATCCTTCTACTCTCCTCAATAAATTTCATGGTATCTTTTACATCCATCTGAGCTATCACCAACTAAGGTAAATGGGGTTCCTGTTTAATATCATTTAAGAATGGACATTCAGGAGTAAAAAAAAACCCTTTTGCTGCACTGCAGTGTCAGTATTGATAAAGCAATGCAACCACCTGGTGTTGAAATAGTACCCACAGCCTTCTGATCTGACAAATCCTGAAAAAAAATAATCATAAGCAGAAAATTCTATCCCTTAAGAGAATATATGGCTGATATTTCAAGCAAAATCAGAGTACTGAAATATCTGTTTCTTCAAAGCTGATGAAGAAATTATGTGTGCAAAGGAATTCAGTTTTGTACATTTATATTAAATCAGTTCTATATATTTCAGCCTTGTTTTCTTTCAAACACTAGTCAAAAACTACTTACAAGCGTATTTATGCCTGTATGTTTCATGGTACAGTTCCCTCTGTATTCACGATAAAACAGCAACACTGAGAAGAAAAACAGAAGCTATATGATAAATCTCGTAGGTACAGCTTCTAATGGCAGTTATGAACAATGAAGTCACAGCTTTTCTGTACCTATTTAAATTAAGCAGAAACAGTAACCTCACTTAAAATTAGACACAGAATAATATTGTAAAATGGAATAATAAAACTCACTGCTATAACAATGCCTGCCACAAAACATGAACACAGCAATGCTACATGAAATAAGCCTATTTTCCAAAACAAGACTGCTGTAAATAGGGCACAGAAGCCATGAGAACAAAATGTGTTGGCAGTTTCCCATAGACGTTAGCACTAAATGTGATGTGCTATGCTATGTACAAAAAAGCCAGGTGAAACAATAGTTAAGGTTCAGCAGGCCTGACATAAGAAAAGACTAACCAGCTGTCCTTTACTGTACAGCCAAACAGTCACTTCTGAAGGAACAGTATGGATTCATTTAACAAGTGTTTCATTGACATGCATTTTCTGTACAATAAGAGCTATGAAACCCTAATGATTAAAAAGCAAAAAAAAAAAAAAAACTTCACTGTAACAAACCAGTCCATACACAGTAAGCAATCAGCTTATTACAGATAGCTCTACCCCACCCCCCCATCTCTAAGAGCAAAAAAAAAAATTGGATATTCCTTTTACTGGTACACCAAAAAGGTGGCCGGATGCATGACACTGCCCCCTTCATCCAGTCCCAGCCATTCAGGTCCCATTTCTGTGCCTTTCCCCAAAACCCGACTTCAGTTGTTTTTTGTTTAAACTGTAGCAAACAGTTGCTATAATTTGTACCCTGCCTGCACAAAGTGCTACGGTGCTCATGTCTTAGTTAAAAAAATGTCCTTTTTAAACTGTAACAAACTGCTTTCTACAAATGTAACAAATAGTTGCTGCAATTTATACCCTGCCGGCAGGTTTTAATTAGAAGACTTTTTTTTTCTTTTAACCTGTTGCAAACTTTTTACAATGTTATAGTGCTCAGGTTTGACTGCAAACCAGTATTGCATTAAAGAAAGATGGAGATTGGCTGGTCGCACCCCCAAAACTTTGTACCCAGGGCTGTTGCCCCTCTCACCCTAACCTAGCCCTGCTACTGCATGCACACACACGCACACACACACACACACACACACACACACACACACACACACACACACACACACACACAATCCAGACAGTCTTTGAAATCAGGGAGCAACCACTCTCTTCTCATGATCCTAGCTACAGCTTTAGCTCTATTCCTCTATGCCAATATATCTGACACACCAGTTATAATTTATTGAACGTGCATAACATTGGTTACAAATATCTAATTTTTAAGATTATCTAATTTTTAAGATGTTGCCGCGGTGGTACAGCGGTAGCGTTGTTACCTCACAGCAAGAGGTTCTCCCATTCGATTCTCGGCTGGGCTTGGGAGTGCCTTCTGTGTGGAGTCTGCATGACCTCCCTGCGGTTGGGTAGCGTTCAATAGACATGCGTGCGTAAATGGGCATGCCTTTGTTGAAGGTTGGGCGTCGAGCTGGCACCTCGGCATTTCGTAAAAATCTACTGCCAATCATCAGTGGACCAGACTTCTGCTGTGGCGACCCCTTACCAGGAAAAGCCGAAAGACAAACAACATCTAATTTTTAAGATGACATCTGTGGATTTTGGGGACATTTGTACATAAGAACAAGGGGATTTCTGGATTCATTGAATGATTGCTTTCTCTCCACTTTTTTATCACCTTGGTATCTTCCATTTGCTGTGTGCCTGCATGGCACAGTATTATCCTGTAAGACTGCATTGCAAAATATTGCAGCTTCTGTGCCCCAAACTACACAATCATTCACACATTGTCTAGGAATCAAGTGCAAGTATGTTGTCAGTGACTTTCCAGTATCATTGCAGTGTTCACTATCTGTCGACATGCCTTCCCTGGTTACTATGCCTCTGTTTAAACAATGTGTGTGTGTGTGTGTGTGTGTGTGTGTGTGTGTGTGTGTGTGTGTGTGTGTGTGTGTGTGTGTGTGTGTGTGTGTGTGTGTGTGTGGTCACTCTATATTGTTTTATTTTGTTGTGAGGGCTTATCTTTTTTAAATATATATATATATATATATATATATATATATATATATATATATATATATATATATGTATATATATATATATATACATACATATACTCTTATGCCAGTCATGTTTTAAAAGCTAAATTGTCAGTCTACTCTGTTATAGTTTGCAGACGTAATCCCATTTCTAGGGGACTATTCACATTTAATCTAGCATTCTGTAGTCTCCACTGTGCTCCGCTGTTCACTGTTTTAGCTATATGAATGCCTCCCAATATCTGTCAATCTATTATGTGCAACTCCTGTTTTTTTTTTCTGTAGTTATTGGTTACACTGCACAAAATTTTCAAGGGGGTTGACAGGTACCTGTTATACCAGACAACACAGTTCAAGGTAGACAGAAAATTTAAAATTTTAGCTGGAGAGGCTATGAGCTCAGGCAAACCTTAAATCAATATTTGCCTGTGATAGACAGGACCATTAATATTTAAAGCCACAATGCATTTTGCAGTTATTTTCAGCATCACCATATCAATGAAGAACAGCTGAGCTAGACATTAATACTTATATTCCTTTTACATTTACTAATGAATATACACTTTCAGCTGCAGAATAAATGTGTGCTAAATATGTAATAATATTTTATTCACATATACTATCAAATTGCTTCATTATACAGACCTGATTAGATATTGTATTAATACCTAAGTAGAACTGTAGGACTTTTTTTTTAATTATCACAACACTTTTATTCTATAACAGTACTGAGTATGATGCCTCTGTTAAATAACATTATTTCTGTTGTCTGTCTTCCGTCTTGCTCCTACAACACATCATACTGCAATAATAAAGTTAAAATAAAAAAAAAATCTATGAAAGTGGACTAAAGGATTTGCCTTTTCATCAGTTTTTCATAGATCATTAAGGGATGATCTGTATTTCTTGTTTACAATACCTTCATACCCACTGCTGTATGGAGCTTAAACATCACAATTGTTGCCAAGGACTGCTAGGAATAAAGGACATTTATTTGCCATTTCAATGAATAATTCATCAAGACTGAACTACTTTGTCAAACAAAGACTGCATAGATTATGTAATAGGTTATTACTGCTTGTTCATAACAGACCTTTTTATTTTTCCATTTAAGCACAATTTAAATTTACTAATGGGTAACAAAACATATGCCTCCAATTATAGCATTCTAGATTGTAATGCAAATGTGTCATGGGTTTGTGTACAACTATGTGAATCTGTTCAATATATAACATTAATTAAGCTGTTTTATACTATGGCAATATCATGCAACAAAGCATAGAGTGGAAGACCTTTTTCCTTTATTTTCTTCTAGAAGTAATATTCCTCTTTGCAGTGTAAATACATACCTTATCTTATTAAACCTGATTTGGTTATTGGTGTGTTTTGGCTTGCATTGCCTCCCTTAGGCTTTTCTGTAGTGATCATGTTTTCTGTTGGAAGCAGATATTCCAGTCTGTTCTATAAGAGAAATCACAGTATTGCTAATTTATGCAAGTGCTCAGTATAGCTACAATTGCAACACCCATAATGTTTACAAGAAGTTGCAATAGAGGAACATACATTGCTGTTTTTAAAATCACAAAACAGAAGACATCTTAATTTCTATTTCTGCTGCATTTTCAGATAATTCTAGTTCATCCGTACTGCATTTCATACAACAACCCATTTATCCTCTGTACTAAAATACTTAGCCTTATTAGATGCTTCAGAGGGATGTGTTATGGTTGGAGAGCCAGAAAATACTAATTGTTGCTGAGAATGCACCACTTACTGTTCCAGAAATGTGAACTCATATTTATGTAGGGTATAGGGCATCAGGTTGGGTTACATATTGAAAGCATGAAAGTTACAGAGTGTGAACGCTTAGATGAGTGAAAATGCCGCAAATCGAAGTTTGTTTTTTTCATCGCAGTACAGTGAAGATTGGAATATTTGCCCTTTCTTCACTGTAGTGTGATCTCGGAGTTGGAATATATATTTAGCAGGGGGTGAGGGGGGCACAGCCCCCCATAATAACATTTTCAATTTGCATGCATTTTCGCTCATCTCAGCATTCGCACTTTGTAACTTTCATGTTTTCAATAGGTATCCATCAGATTTAATAATATTTAACTGAATGCACAAAGCAGCTGAAAATTTAGATACATATCTATTCCAAAAGGTTTTGATCAAGTTGTTTGTCTGGGAGGAGTTACACCCCTATGTCCCCCTCTCATGCTGAGTGCTGTACTTCTGCTGTTTACTATGATTAGTAGTATCTACATGCCTGGCTATCTCACAACACACCAGACATCCTAGCCATTTCTGAAACCTGGCTAAAACCACATATAAAAGATTCAGAGATAGTACCACCTAACTACTCAATCATCAGATCAGACAGAACCCATAAAAAGGGTGGTGGAGTAGCTCTACTCTACTCATCCTCCCTATGTATATCACCCTATGATAAAGCCATCCCCCAGTTCCATAATGCAGAATTAATACTGGCTCATCTCCAGCTAAACAAACACAAATATATATACATTGTCTCTCTTTACATTCCCCCAGGAGACAATATTCCAGTACTTGAAGAAATCCTCTCCTGGCTCTCAGCTAACATTAAAAACGAAACTATAATCATGGGAGATACCAATATTAACTGGTCCTCCATTCAGTCCCCCTCTCACTCCCTTAACATCAACCTATACAACTACTCTCAACTCATCAACTCCATTACTAGACCATGCAAAGACTTCACCGCTGGCAACATCCTAGACTGGATTCTAGTCTCCCACCCTCACTACTACCCGGATAGCGGAACCATACCTGACTCCCTCAGTGACCACCTACCTATATTCACTAGACGTCTTCCTTCTCCCTTACAAGTCACTCATAATTACATTACTACCCGATGCCATAAAAACTTTAACCTAGAAGCTTTCTGCAATACCCTAAAATCACTTAACTGGTACCCCTTAAAAACTCTACCCCTTGAAGATGCGATCACTCACTTTAATACCACATTCCTAAACCTTCTAGATACTCAAGCTACTTTAAAAACCAAAAGAATAAAAAGACAATCCACCCCCTGGTTAACTATAAACACCCTAACCACCATGCGACTTAGAGACAAAGCTTGGACACAATATCAAAAGAACAAATCTACATCTTCCCTCAATGAATACAAAACTCTTCGTAACTCAGTTAAAAAACTTATCTCTGCAGACCGTCGTTACTACTTCACCCAACTGCAAAGTAACCACAAAACTAACCCTCAAAAATTCTGGAGGGGTATTACTACCCTCTTAAAACCCAGGATGACAGAAAACCCTATCCCTTGCCCAAATGTAGACAACACAGATCTTGCTACCCAATTCAATTCATTCTTCATAGACTCTATCTCCAAACTTACCTCCTCTTTCTCAAATAACAATCCTTTCCCTACCTCCACTTCTCCTCAGACTTCTCCCACCTCTCCTCCTGCTTCTCCCCCTCCAACTTCTCCCACTTCTCCTCAGACATCTTCCCCTCCAACTTTCTCCCACCCCTCACCATGCTTCTCCCCCTCCAACTTCTGCCACTCACTCCACACCCCCACCATTCTTCATTAAACCTGTTCCTACATCCATCATAAAAAAACTCCTGAAAAAACTAAAACCATGCACAAATGCCCCAGATGACATTCCCTCATACTTCCTTAGCATAGCAGCAGAAGCCATTGCCCTCCCTATCAGCATACTAATTAACCGCTCCATCCAAGAAAGTATTGTTCCTCAAATCTGGAAAAAAGCCTACATCATTCCCCTACATAAAGGTGGTACCAATACTAATATTACCAATTTCCATCCCATCGCCATCCTCTCTCCTCTTTCAAAGGTCCTAGAGAAATGTATCCATCAACAACTCCTTCCCCATCTCCTGGACAACAATCTATTAACTCCCACACAGCATGGATTCAGACCCCATCATAGTACTATGACTGCCCTCCTATCCTTCCTTGAAACTGTGAATAAAGCAAGAGATTCTGGCCTCACTGTATCTACCATCCTACTCGATCTCTCTAAAGCTTTTGACACTATCTCTCATAATCTACTTCTTACTAAGCTATCTAACCTAAACCTTTCCCCCTCTTCCCTCCATTGGTTTACTAGCTATCTCTCCAATAGGCAACAAGCCGTCAAGTGGAAAAAAGCCACCTCCTCCTTCCTCAACACCCCTACAGGTGTTCCACAAGGTTCTATTTTAGGCCCCCTCCTCTTCAATATCTTCATCAATGACTTTTACCACTCTATCCCCCTTGCAAACATTATTCAATATGCAGATGACTCAACAATCATCTGTGCTGCCTCATCCATCCCAACTCTTCTAAAACTTACCCAAGATGCCTTCACCACCACAGAACAATGGATGAAAGACAACCATCTTGCACTCAATGCTGCTAAAACTAAATTTATGGTATTTACCCTTCCAAAACTCATAACTTGGATAGATCTCTATTCTCCATCACCAGCCAAAACAACACATCCCTTGAGCTAGTATCTGAAACCAAACTATTAGGAGTCCAAATTGATGACAAGCTCAAATTCAACTCCCACCTCCTACTAAATATAAAAAAAACTCACCAAAAACTAGGCCTGCTCTACCGTCACAATCGGTTCCTCACCTCAACTACCAAAATTACTCTCTCTACCACATTTCTCCTTCCCTCCCTTCTCTATGGTGCCCCTCTTCTTATAAACCTACAATCTTCCCTGAAAACCAAGCTCTCATCTTGTTACAATAAAATAGCCAGATTCACCGCCAGTAACAAATCATCCACCCATCAATGTGAACCTCTCCATAAACTCAACTGGTTAGAGCTTCCCAACTACCTCTACTACACTCAGCTCACCTATGCACATAAACTAATTTTTCAGCCATCCCTCTGTCCCTCTCTCTCAACTACCTTCAAAATGCATAAAACTCAAAGACTTCTAAGATCTAATTATCAAAACCTCCTAGAAGTTTACAGACCCCTACACCCTCCAGGACAAAATCTCCTGTCCTTCTCATTAGCACGCCTATGGAACTCCCTTCCCCCCTTCATTCGTACAATTGCAAGCTTGCCATCCTTTAAAAAATCTCTACACTCTCATTTAACATCCTCTTGGGAATGCTCCTGTTCACATCCCTCATAACCTACTCTCTAATCCCAATACTTTCCTCTTTCCTTTTTCTCAAATCCCAGCTAGCAAATTCATGCTGGCTCCTAGCATACAACTCCTTATTTGTACCCTGAAATTTTTAGCAAAAAAAAAAAAAAATTTTATGCCTGTATCACTTGTTTTTGTTGATATTTTTTCTAACTTATAATCAGAATTTCTACAATGTTTTTTTTTCTTCAATTTCTCATATAAACTATGTGTGTAACATAACCTTTGTATAATCTGTATGTGGAATATAATATTTGTATAATCTGTATGTGGAGCTTTTCTCCCCAGGACTCCATTGAAAATGGGTTCTTTAGGCCCAATGGACTATCCTGGTTAAACAACTGCAAATAAAATAAAATAAAATAAAATAAAATAAAATAAATTAGTTCAAGGTTACTGTACCTCCAGGCAGGGAGGAAAAATCCTTTCTCAATGACTTATGCAAATTTCACAACTTCATAATTTGACCAGATTACATGTGGCTCTACAATCTATTCTTATTTATTTATGAAGTGCTGCATCATGTCATTTTTTTCTCATGAAAATTAAGATCACTGTACCCAGAACTGGATCCAACACTAGGTGATCTAGGCAGTTGCCTAGGGCCCACTGGCTGGGGGCTGACACATATTTTTAATTAAACAATTAAAAAAATGTATTTATTTTTTAAGGCTGCACTCTGCATCTACATTTCCTCTTTAAGGACACACTTTGCATGCATACATGCATCTTTAGTACAATGCACACACACATTTAAATGGTGGAACTTAATGTTTCTTCATTTCTTCTTTAAGGATGCACTCTACATCTGTGCATGCCTGCATCTTGGTACGATGCACACATTGGAACTTACTGTTGCTTTAACATGGGAGGGATAAAATGCTGCTGGAAAATGAAATGGCTTCTAAAATCCTCCTTTTGCAACACACTGAAGAACTTGGAGGTGACACCAGAAAACTTAGAGGCAAATGACTACCATTTTGCTAGTCCAAACAATGGAGATGGTGTGCATATGTATGTGTGTGTGTGTGTGTGTGTGTGTGTGTGTGTGTGTGTGTGTGTGTGTGTGTGTGTGTGTGTGTGTGTGTGTGTGTGTGTGTGTGTGTGTGTGTGTGTGTGTGTGTGTGTGTGTGTGTGTGTTCAGGTGTGCATTTTCAAGGAATGAGAGTTTAATTGCAATCTCAAAGAATTGTGTGTTTCACTATATTTTCAAGGCATGTGGGTTTCAATACAATGTCAAGGAATGTGAGCTTCAAGAGAAGAGGAGTTTACTTTTGCTCATGCTATGCTGATTTTCAATATGCAACTGTTTTGTTTAGCAAATGGCCATCAGTGTTTGTGCTCTACAATTTGAAAGCAATGTTACTAATGCAACAGGTAACATTTGTGCCTTTAGTACAGAAAGCAGTGGATTCTACTGCATACCATGCAAATGGATTGTTGATACTCCGGTGCTCTTTAAAGGGGGGATATTGCACTCCTGAGTCTGCATTAATGGTAGGTGCTGTAAGATCATTTACTTCTACATGAGCTATCAAATACAGTATGAGAAAGTTCTCCAGTATCCTTGCCAAATTTCCCCTAGCAGTTTAAATACAATCAAGGGTTTTCTCTGAAGAGACTCTACTAGCCTAATAGGACTAACCTGGTCAGCAAAGGATATTTAAATTGAAAGTTTTAAATTAAATCTCTATCTGTGCCTTCACTTCAAAAGTAAAGAAGAAAATAGTATGCATTCTGACAATTTTGAACAGTGTTTATATTAATTGAGGGGAGAGACACAAGTTATGGGACACCAGAATGGCTTTGGGTGGGGGACCCTGTTCCATTTTCCTGCCTAGAGCCCCACTTGACGATGATCCATCTCTGACTGTACCCCTAACCTGATGCTATCCAAATGCAGCCTCATCAGACACTTTCTATCGTTTGTGCAAAGCCCTAGAGTCAACTCTGCATTTGAGCAGGTTACTACCTTGGTGCAGAAACATCAATTTTTGGCACAGCACTTCATGTTGTGGAGTACAGTACACATTGTCCCACAGATACTGAGAAATACATTGCAGTATTTTTGGTTTTGGAAAACTGGTCCATCTCATTACTGTCATGATGACTACAAGCTTGTTGATAGCTTCTCTAAGTAGGGGTAAATGTTCCTTTCTCCAGCGGTAAAATCAATCAGAAAATAAAAACTAGGATATGACAAAGAGGTGAGAGATGGGATTTGTTTTCATTTTTATCAGAGCTAATGATGTAAGGCAGTATTCATAGTCACTGCATTTTATCAAAACAGGAAATTGTGCTGACTGTGCATAAGCTCTGTTAAGCAATGATTCAGAAACACAAAGCTATGTTTACATGAAATATAAATGAGAAACGTGACAAATTTGTAAATATCTTATGTAAATGAGCTGCTTTTCCCACATTTGTACAATTTGGAGCTTCTGCTCCGTGCACATAACAACTATAGAAAGTGCAGTAACATATTTTCTATCAATGTTGCAATGCAGAGATGGTTGGTTTGCTGCCAGTACTGCTGCTTTCCTCTGTGAGGCATTCGTTTCAGCCATGCTAAAATCAACTGCACTTAGCAGAGCTCGTCAGCCAAGAAGGAAAAGATAGCAGCAAAGACTTACCTATCTTTGCTGACCAGGAAATCTGTGATAGTTGTAGGCTGTACAGGGATATAGTACTGATTCTGTTGAGTTATTATGGGGTACAGATGGTGACTGGGGGATGCTCGGCATTCCTATACCTGTGGATGCCAAGGTATGGTTAGCCCTCACTATGACTGCCACAGTGACTTTCCAAAGACAAAAGGGGGAGACACTGGCTATTTCACATGCTTCTGCCTCAAAAATATGTCAGCAGTTCCTCACTCAACATATTTTTGGCTCATGTAAATCAGTACATCTATCTGGTGTCATATCCGGAATGAGCCAATTCATGCATGCCCTCTGTGGGATGGCATGCTTCCCTAAGGTGCCAGGTTTGATAGCCTGCACCTATGTTGCTATTAGGGCTCCATCCAAACTACTGGGGAGTGGTACTGGAACAGGAAGGGCTATCATTCCATAAACTGCCAGAAAGTGTGAAATGCATGGAGATGCATAACAAACACATTGGCCTAGCATCCTGGCAGTGCTTGTAAATCCCATATTTGTCACACAAGCTCATTCTGCTGTCTTGTTCTGCATGGCAGGATTCCTCAAGGTTGCCTGCTTGGTAAGTGCCAAGCTGTATACTGTTCTTAATCTTAGTTATTTCTGAATCTGTGGGGTGGTACCATAGTTACTACTGAGTTATTATGGCCCCTGTTTTAGTTATCTGTTCCCCCCCATTTTGTTTTGTAGATAACAAAGGCTACCCACCTGAACCCTGGCTAACAACATCAGTCCATAACCTCCAGGAAGCTGCTTCAACACCACCCTGCCTCAAACATGGATCATCACTGGGCAAGTATTTGGCCTGATAAAAGCCTGTATCCATTACTTGGTCAGTCTGGGGGTGCCTTTCAATTTGACACTCTTACTGCATGCAAGGTATTAACTGCCTGCTTACATTCTGTACAACTTGATCACACATCAACCTAATGTGCAACTACCTGAAGCAGTCACCAATAGTGGCAGTGCAATTTCCTGTATTGTTCCTTCCACTAGTGATGACAGTGACTATGGTCAGCTGACTGCATTACCTGGTAACCCCTCTGGCAGGCTCATGCACAGTACATGGCTGCACAGACAAAGAGTGGTGTCAAGTCCACAAGGATGGGCCAGGGTATTCACTTAATAGCAGTTACACATATAATACTTGATGCATATGATGTTACTTGTGGGCTATGCTATGTTGTCCATGCATAACCTACACCGTACATCAGACTTTTTTTCTTTTTTCAACAATTGAAATGTTTTTAGTAATCATTTGTACAGTGCTGACAGGTAAGTGGCACAAGTGATAGTTTTACTAGAAGGGTTGACTGTAGAGAAACAGGTGTGGCAATACATCCTTATGGCTGTCCTGTTATTTTTATATGCAGTGAGCATCCAGAACAGGCCATGCTGAGTATTAACCATCACAAAGTAGTTCCTGAGTAGGTCATCCTTTAGATGAGATGCCTAGTAACTACACACCTGTTGTCAATTCACAGGTCATACCCTATTGCTTATCACTAGCACTCCAGTTTTTTTACGTAACATATGCAATTTATTCTTTAAGGGCAACAGACACTCCATCTGTAGACAAATCACTGAAATACAATGTTGTTTATCAGCAGCAACCTCTGCAGTGGTAACAGTTCTCTTAACTTAAAATTATTCAGATGACTTTTACTTCTGCAGAGATTGTACATTTTGATTGATATTGCTGTATTACAATGACAGCAGTTTGGGTGGCCTCTTATGGTTGAAATGTTCTGAAATGCATAGTCTTGTCTTTATTGGTTCATACATTTTGTTTCACTGCTTACTGGAAAAAATGTTCAAAACTATCAACTTAAAACACACTCTAATAAGAGTTATATTAAACAAGGAATATAATTTAATACAATTGAGAAGGTGAATCAAAAAGCACATGCATTTATGCATGGTCCTAAAAATGTGTGCAGTGGGCCCATGGTTTATAAACTACCCAAAGGTACACTTACTCTGGCAATGGCCAGATACATTTGACAATGAATGTGGGTTTCAATGCAGTTTCAATAAAAGTGAGTTTTAAGGGCAGAGAAGCTTACTGTTACTTGTGATATCTGTTAACATTGTGTGACTGTATTATTTTTTTAGGAAATGACAATCAGTGTTTGTGCTATAAAATTTGAAATAAAAGTTTTAAATTAAATCCAAATATCTGTAATCATTGTAAAAGTAAAGAAAAAAATTGTATGTACACTGACAGGGTTTAACAGTATTTATGCTAAACTTGGGAGTGATAGTCAAGTAATTGGACAATGAATGGATGTGATGGGGGGCCTGATTCATTACCCTGTCTAGAGCCCAATTTGACCATGATATGGCCCTGTGTACAAGGAGTCCAACATGGATGCTCTGTGTGCAAGTATAGTGCACAACAGAATCATCATGGCATTTTCCCCTGGCTTCAACCATTCCCATGTACTTGTGTAAATTCTCATGTATATACTGCAGTACTCTAACCATCTCTACCTGACTCATAGTGACTGTAGCCTGTGTATAAACTGTGTCATGACATATCTGCTGCTGATTGGCAAAGAACGTGTGTGTCTCTGCAGATAACTGTGAAATATGCCTTCACCTGGCACCTCTGTATACAAGCATGAAGTAGGTACTGCTACCATTGATAGGTTAGGCTCTTCATCTTGGAATTCAGGCTATGTGTATGGTGTCTCCTACATCCCCCCCACACACATTTTGGTGAGTGTAAGACTTGTTGTCACTTCCTAAGTTGTTATCCACCTACTGTGATGTAGGGGACCCTGCCAGTACACTTTGTGAATCTGTGCCACTGTCCTCAGGTTTTGACATGAGTACTAGTGCTACCACTGATGTCCATCAAGAAGTCAATATCAGTCTGCTGTTCTAAGGCACAGAGTTCCATTCTGGTTCTGACCCTGTAAAAAGACAAGTGAGCATGGGATTAATGCGGCCTTTGTTAAGTGTAATTGTTTTTATCTGTAGATAGGATGACATAACTTTCTATATATTATCTTTAGATTTTCTCATACCTCTGATGTTGATGGCACACCTGTCGATGAGACATAAAGATGATGAGCACATGCTTTACGGCAATTACCTTTTGGCATAAAAAGACAATGAGCTAAATGACAAACCTTACACATTTTCCAGATGTGGTTGTTGCAGGGGTCAGAAGGTACTGGTGTCAAGAGCACATCTAATGAACTCATAGAATCCTCATCTGCATCCAGTTCATTGCCTCTTATAGACAGAAGGCCCTCCTTGTATGGCATTAAACATTGGAGTGGGGAAGGGGCACCACCAGTGCTACTGAGTATGATTGAATTCAAGCTTTGGTCCTGGCATATTCTACAATATTATTGAGTCTTTTCCAGCACTGATCTACCATATAGTTCCTTCCCCCTATAATATTAATGTCAGCTACTTGATTCCATGCCTTAGTCCGCGGTGGTGCATCGGTAGCATTGTTGCCTCACAGCCAGAGGTTCTCCTGTTCAATTCTCGGCTGGAGTGTGGGGAGTGCCTTCTGTGTGGAGTCTGAATGTCCTCCCTGTGGTTGGGTGGGCATTCAAAACACATGCGTAAATGGGCGTGCCTTCGTTGAAGGTTGAACGTCGAGCTGGCACCTCGGTGTTCGTGAAAATCTACTACCAATCATTAGCGGACCGGAGTTCCACTGTCACGATCCCTAACTGGGAAAAGCTGAAAGACAAACAACAACAACCTGATTCCATGCCTTAGCACTGTCTCTATCTGTGCCTGGTTGCATTGGAATTTGGCATTTCCCAAAGATATGATTCTTCTCAGGACTGTAGTTGTCCCTCCTATTTCTTGTTCCCTGCTGTTGCGTCATGTTGTAACCCGCAATAACTAAGTGTGACAAAAGTGACAGACACCTACCTGCCTTTCTTATGCAATAGTTGTATTAAATGTTAACCATGATTGCTAATGTTTTACAGAAGAACAAGCAGCAGTAATTATGTGCAATTATTTTACGATGCTATTGTCCATACTGCCTCTGTTGTGTCATCTTCTGCTGCAGTACTGTTACTTACATATTTTTATGTTGGCCGTGATTGTGAAAAGATCACTGTATGGAATTTAATAATTCAAATCACCTGCCATTTACCATTAACCTAATCTTTCCCCATTATTAGTGACAATAATCAGTCTCTTGACACGTTCAGACAGAACTGAAAATTGCCAAGTAGAGCAAGGTAGCATGCTCAAGGTATTGTGGGGAGTGGCAGACAGTGAAGCAATTGGGTGCTCTGCATACTTGTGCTACATGCTTCCCTTATTTCATAATGCAATGCATTAGGCCACGCGGAATAAATTACAGAATAATTAGCATACCATAAAACTAATGGCAATATTCACATAAACACCGATGTGACTATTTCATTGCAGCTTATATTGGTCATTTTAAATTGTAAATTTAGCAGTCCTTGCAAGAATGTTACCTTCCTTCCTGAAACTGACTATCTGCCGAGTTTGCCATGCAGATCAAATACATTAATATCCAACTCCCCCTCCCCTTAACAGACACTGTGGGGGCTCGGGCTGTATCAACTCAGGAATGTTGGGCACTGGCTGTAACAATTTATACACCATATTTTTCAGAAAAGCAAAGATAATGAGAGGCTGTCAGGAACTGGCACCCTTTCAACTCTTTTGCAGGTTTGCAAGACAAACTTCAGCAAGACCCACTCGTGCATTTATGTACCAACATGCTGCATTTCCTCAGAAAAACACTGCGCGAGTGCTTCAGTATATGAAGCACACATGCATGTGGAAATGTTCTGATGTCACTGAAAAATATTATTAAATAATGTGACAGAAATTATAAATGAATTTCAGCCGTATTGCACACACACATATGTAATGAGTAAGCAACTTTCTTTCCCATGTTCTTTTTTTTTAAATCCTCAAAGATGAAGCGGAAATAGTCTATGGCAGATGGCAAGGACAGGGCAGGCCAGACAGATTTGTGCAGAATGCTCATAAACAGCAAGCATATGAAAAGTCTTACATAAATATTTTATTATAAATAAGTCATCAACACAGATGTCCTAACATTGAATTTAAATTGCAGAAACAGATGATGTAGGTCTAATACTAGGGCACATCCTAGCCCTGATAATACAGAAATCGACACAGGAAAAAATTGCAAGCTTTGATCAGGTAGATGTGCTAATCCTGAGGGAGCCTTTTCAGTCACAACCCAGGTCTGGAGATACAACACTATAATAGCATGTACACATGGAAACTATGTTGTACAGATGGAAATACTGAAACACTTGATCATGCAGTAAATGAGTTATAAAGAGTAGCATTGAAAAGTTAGAGCATGAGGGAAAATAAATTGTTACGTACAATGTAATTTGAAACAAATCAGAGGCAAAATTACAGCCAAATGTACAATATCACACAGAGTAACATTCAGAGGTACTAACTACACAAAACAGCATATGTATAAGTTCAGGTAAATTCATGGAAAAATGCTTTGAATGAATTACTGTATTACATCATATGCTACAATCACATTTATTTCCCCCAAAGAGGTAAAATAAGAGTGAAAGAGATTGTGGGCATGAAAGGTGACAAAAGAGAAGACAGTTCAGTCACATTCAGCAACATTTATAAAAAAAATGAAAAGCGAATAAGCAAGTATGTAGTTGACTTTTGAACATATGAAAGACAGTGGCAGATTAAATGCAGGTAGGAAGATTGTTTCAGAACTTAGGAGCCTAGCGGGAGAAAACTGTCCTAGAGGTGAGTGACCTAATCAAAAGATCCAAAAGAGAATTTTGTGAGTTCGCTAAGGTTGTGTGTTTAGATTAATGGTTAAGTTTTTTTCTAACCTCATAAACACAAGGTATAGGGTTTGATTCTGATTTCAGGTTATTGGTTAGGCTTAAAATGGCTCTCCAGGGTACTTAGCCTAATATTCATCTTCGAACCTATAATAATGAGAATAAGAAGAAGAATTTATCCTGCCGGAGAGAAACTGCTAGCAAAGAATGTCTTGCAGCTTGGGTACACAAATAAAGTTTTGTTTTGTAAGAAACCATTTTTTTATAGACATGCATTAAATAATAGTTTTACTGTGGTGATGTAGCAGCAGTGATCATACTCTTCTTCGGTGCCTGCAGCTTGGAGTTATTTGTTTCTGTTGAGAGAGCCCTGAGCACTAATCCTTGATGAGGCTGAGCAGGGATATATTTACTTGGGTTATTTAAGATTCGACACAGGAGAGTAGGATTTGAACTTTTCTGTTATTTCTGGTCTGTGTGTAAAGTTTAGAACAGGGTATATCTACATGGAAAGTAATCTATAAACTCATCAATGCTTCTAAGAAATGTCATATGCAGGCAACGTTGGAAAAAATGTTAAGCTTCTGTTTTTCTTCATTTATGTGCTGAATAAAGCAAAAATTATGTCTTTCTAAAATGAAATGAATTAAATTGCCAGTAACCTGAAAATGGGCACAAACAATGTAGATTTGCAGCAGTTTATAATGGGCTTTCTGACATTATACAATTTTATGCTGCTATCTAATTTTATTTTCTACTACCAAAGATGTAGTTTTAAACTTAAAGTTTGTCCAATATATATCAGTATTTAAATTTCAAAAAGCAAAAATAATGTTTTGCTAACTGAGGACTAAAAGAATACACATTTGAAGTTTAAGCAGAGACATCATTTAATTTTACTCGATTTACTGGTACTTCATGTGTTCTCACTGTTATCACTTTTCCATGCAGGTAAGTAATATGGTTCACACAAACATCATCTTCACAATATGTATTGCATCCCCAAAAACCAGTCCAAGACTGTTTGATTTTCTGCATCATATGGTTCTGCATCCTGTGAAGCTCTGGCATTGCACCCTGTCAGTGCAAGCCTCACATGTTGGCTCCATCAGGACAGCTGTCAACATTTCATCAGTCAGTGTCTATCATTATATCAGGTTCTAGCAGGTGTGATTTTGGAGCATTAACTTATCTCCATATCATAGGCTGGTAATAGGTCTTTACTACAGTGACCTTTAATATATTTCTAGTTGGTGGAAGCATGTCTGGACTATCTGCTTTGGAGAACGTATAGAATCTGCTGTCACCCACTGAATCTATTTATGAACTCCACCTATGTCCACTTTAGACCACAATTCAAGCAATTTCAGTTTAAACAACACAAAAATAACTGCTACAGTTCAGGGCACATCACCTAATCAGAACTGATATATCATTGAGCTATATGCCTCTCAGTCCTTAATTCAACATCGCTTTTGTAAATATATAGGAAGTTCTAGCTTTGCTGGAGTTTTCATTTTGTTTTTACTGATTGTTTTTTCAGTGACCTTCTCACTTATTGTTTTAGATCATTCAGTATTTTGGATTTTCAGTCTTGGGATTCAGTCTTACGAAGTTGACTCTGGTATTATTATCAAAAAAACAGTTGCTTAACAGCAATCTTTCTAAACTCATGCATATTATCAAGCTAGTTCTTAATTTTCGGCTTAGCATTCTGCAATTGCTCCTCCTCTTGTTCTGTGAGATTCCCCCAGTCTACAATACTTTAACATTTGTCAGTCCGTCTAAATAGTTTTTGTTGCTTCTTAACCATATCTCTCTCTCTTTTACTTCCTCTGTATTTTTAAAATGCACTTTAATTTTATCCCACTACCTAGTATATTTTCAGAAGAAATTCCTGTCTTCTCTAATAATTCCTGAATAATTTCCACTACCCTTTTCTTAAATTCCTCTCCTTTCAATAGATAGGTGGGAAACTGCCAGTATCTAATTGTATTTCATTCCCCTGTGTTTTAATTTAGTTATTATTGGTGCTTGATCGGAAATTGTTATTGAATGAGCATCAAAGCTTTCAATTAAATGCACCTCTTCCTGTGAAATTTAAGTTCTCTCTAGCCTAGCCCAGTTTTTGTATCTTGTGGAATAATGTGTAAATTCACTCTGAACTCATACTACCAAGTTCACACTTTTCATGCCAAATATTTTCATAAATTTCTTGAAAAATCTACCCTCCTTTGTTATATTTGGGGTCACGAGATGCATATTCCCTGCTGCAAATCAAATTTCAGCCCCCAATTATAAATAATATTCCCTGCTGAAAACTGATTATTTCTCCCAGAATTTTCTTAAGCTCCATTATAACAGTTCTAGGTGGAATATAAGTACATGCCAGTGTAATTTTCCTCCCTTGCCAGTAGCCCCTTAATAGTGCAAATCTACCATTATCGTCTTTTTTACCCTCTTCTATCACTATTGGAGCTCCTCTTGTAATTAATATAAGTACTCCTCTTTTCCTTTGCCCCAGGTATTCCCCTGAATAACTGTCCTGAAAACCGTTCTTTATCAAATTGACATATTAATTTCTTTCCAAATGTGTCTCCTGTAGCGTAGCTATTTGCACTCTAAAATGTTAGTATAGTTCACTGCTCTTTCTTTTTTGTATACATCTGTGAGACCATTAACATTTAAAGATAATATTGAAAGGATCATCATGTTAAAAAGTTATTAGTTCCACCTTTTATTTGTAACAGCTGTTTTTGAAGTATCTAGTTCCAGCCTTTGTGTTATATCCACACATGAATGTTTGGCAGATTGATTGAACTTTTTTACAGTTGATTCTTATCATATCCATTTGAGCCTGTGTTACATCTTACAAAACTTTTTGTTTTATTGAAAGCCCACAAAAAAAAAAAAAAAAACAAATACACCACAAAAACCTATTAACATAATATTAACACACACAAAACTATGTACATCTTCAAATACTGAAGTTTTTACCTTCCTAATAGGAACAATTGCCACAAACTTACAGCCATACAGAAGGTTATCCATGCTAAGATGCATGGTACACCCTGTGCTTCTACTAGGTGCTGTCTGGTTTTGCTTAAATTAATTGTTGTCTCAGAATGAGAAAACACTTGAATGTCTTCAGAAAACATTATCTCCTAGCCATTGAAAGAAAGCAAATAAAAGAAAGAAGTATTCTGTTTTTATTGCTCTTTATCAGACTTTCTCCATGGAGGCATGAGAACCAGTCACAGAGTTGCTTCTGCAAGTATGTATTTGCTAAAGGAGAGCTTTATTGTATTCAATGTCCTTTTTTATTTATTTGTTTTCTTTTAAAAGTTGTTACTAGATAATGACAAGATCCTTAATCTAGTCATTCCCTTATGCAAGAATGAGAAAAAGCATACCATTCTTTCTAGTATCATACTCTTTTGAACAGACATTTCCTTTTTTAACATTGCAGTGCCTACATTTCTTAAAATTGAACAGGGAGAAAGAGAAATGAAGGAAAAACAGGGGCACCTGTTTACTTTAGTATCCCAAATTCACTTCAAAATAGCTGAGAAAACTTTACTTTATAGCATGCAGATATCATGGACTATACAAATATTATTATTAAGAACAAAAGTTTGTTTTACTTACAGGTAACTTTTCCCTTCCTTTCCCCTTTCCTAAGTGTTCCTCCAAACATTAATAAAATGAAGTAGGGCATATGCTTTAGTCTCCTACAAGTTTAGCAAAGTCAAAAAAGTACAACATTTCCAAATTGTGTTGTTCTGTCATGTTTCACAAATAGAATTAATGCTTTATAATCCCATATGTAGTTGTCAATTTCTGAGTTGCTGGTTGTATTCCTGTTTATCTCCATCTCCCAATCCAGTCTCTGCTTCCTTTCCAACATACTTTTGGTTCTTCTAGTCAACTATTTTGCTTTTTTCTGTCTCTCAAGTATTTTCTGTTAAAACACTGGAATAGTTTCCACTGGCATAGTTTTTCTGTGGTCTTTATTACCAGAAGAACAAGAAGCAGAATCCCCTGTTGTTTTACAGCTCACTTTTTGTTGGACAAATTTTTGTATTGCCTCCTGAGCATGTTCTCCATCAAAAAATGATTTTGTCCCTCCAGGAAAGAATATTTTGAAGATAGCTGGATACAGCAGTTTGAATTTCATGCCTGCTCCTTGACATTCCCTGATTAGTGACATACATTTACTCCTCTTCTACTTGGCGTATCATGAGCAATCATTTTCCACAAATACTCTTATCTCCCACTTTTAGGACTTTGTCCTTCTGTCACAGTTTTGTCAGAATCAACTCCTTCTGCTGGTAGGATTGCATCTTTGCTATTAAAGGACTAGGTTGCTTTCTCATGGCCAGGTTTGGAGCATGCACACAACGTGCCCTTTCAATTAACTTTTGCCATGGAATATCAGTCCTATTGCTTATTTGTACTTTCATAAAATTAATACAGTCTGCTCATTCCAGCATCTCTGGTACAACAGAAAATAAGGTGTTCCCTGAATGCTCTGTCCTCTAATTCTGTTATTTTTTCAAACATGTCTTCTTTAGCAGTCTTATATTCAGCCAAACTTTTCATCATTTCAGTCTCCGGTCTCTGATTATTTGCAGTTTTATCACCTCATCTGAATATCCGTTTAAAGCGTCTTCCATTTTATCCAGCCTTTTGTTATTTGATTTGATATACTCCATCAGTGTTTTGTTTATTTTAATCAGCTCTATGTACATTTGACTTATTTATTCCTCTAGGTTACTTGAAGTCATGTCTTGCTTCAAAGCTGCAGCTTGAACTGCTTTTTACAGAACAGCTGCAGAATTCTTCCCAATTAGTGTTTTTCCTCAACGTTTGTGGTTGGTTTTCTTTCAGGTTGTCTGCATTTCTTTAATAAACTAAGTCTTTGAAGAATGGCCAGAGCTTTTTTCTCATCTCTTGTATCAATATATTATCTGCTCTCAAAATGGCAAGTTTCCTCCCTTTTCGTGTTGATACCATATGGCCAAGAAACTACTTTTCTTGGAAGAGGCATGAACAGAGAGAGACCTACTGAAAACATATATGGGATATCTAGCAAGCATGGAGCTAGAGACCTTAATGGAGCTGACCTTTTGGTGAAGAACATATTTAAAGAGCTTCACCTCCCATGTATGACCATGTTTATGTGTGCTAACCCTAACTCTGCTGCTGTTATCCCTAACCTACATATTAGTTTACCAGAAACCCTTTTCCTAAAAGTACACTGCACAAAACCCTCACGTGCACACACACTATACAAAATCCTCACATTCACATGGACACACACACACACACACACACACACACACACACACACACACACACACACACACACACACACTACAAACCCTCACGTACACACAAGCTACACAAAACTCTCCCACATACACACTCTACACAAAATCCTCACATACACACACACACACTACACAAAACCCTCACATACACACCTCCCAAACACCATACTACATGCCCAATACTAAGTCTAACCCCTTACCTAGCCCATACTAAGACAGTAACGTGCACACACACACACACACACACACACACACACACACACACACACACACACACACATGAAACAAAATCTATCCCCTTTCACCCTTATTCTAACGCTAACCTGGAAATAATTAAACACACACTCTCATTTATACACACACACACGCATATATATATATATATATATATATATATATATATATATATATATATATATATTTATATATAAATATTGCTTCATGACTTAACTACTTGTGCCTTTTTTTCTTTTGGTTGAATCACAGAACGTCAACCAAGAAACAATGAATCACAAAACAGTGTCCTCAATGGATCAATGAAAATAGTCACTAGTGCCACACACACACACACACACACACACACACACACACACACACACACACAGTAATCATATCATGTTAAAGTCAATTTTCGAGGTTTTTTTCATTTAGTTGATGTTTGATGTCAACTAGAACATGTTTTCGATTTGCAACTCTAATCATACATACATCTATACATATATGTATACACACACACACACACACACACACACACACACACACACACATACATTCTAACTTAGTGGCTTCTTTGCCAGTTTTAAACAATAGAGGGAATAGCATGAAAGGAGCCCTGATTGAACCCAGGTTCTACTGCAGAGGGTGTGTCATTAACAAAAGATACAAGCTTTTACTGGCAAGAAATGTGATGTCATGTGAGAGTAGAGCCAGTTGTATTTTTGGCCTGAAATCACAAGAGATAGAGTGTGTGTGTGTGTGTGTGTGTGTGTGTGTGTGTGTGTGTGTGTGTGTGTGTGTGTGTGTGTTAACCTCTAATCCTGGAGGGACAAGTAGGGAAGAGTTTACAGCATGTTTCAGTGGAAGAAGACTTCTTTAATAAGGTGGGGTCACTGTCGAGCCAAATAAACTCAAATGAAGACTGCTGTACATCTGGAGTTTTACTTGGTAGTGTGGAAAGCTGTTGAGGTTCTTGCTTACCCATGGAATTATTAATATTCATGCTATGGAGGTGCTAAAAGGAAACATCAGTGAGCCTTGGATGTTTTCTGCCCAGTTTTGAGAGGGTCTTTTTGTGGAGTATGTACATGGAATGAAACCATTGTAAAATGCTGTTTCCTTCTAAGCTATAAGTACTCTTTCAAAGACTGCATTTCATTTAAAGTTTCTGTTTCTACATGTTTTTCCAAAAAAGAACATGGCTTTGTTTATATCCCTTATTAATAAACCCATTCTAATCCTTGAAAAGACTGATGGTTCCAGGCAGAAGTGCAATGATTGTTGGTCGAATGAAAGATGTGTCAGGTGTGTGTTTCATCAGAAGAGGTAAGTGGGATCTATAGAAAATGTGTGTGTGTGTGTGTGCTTGTGAACATGTTTGGATTAAGGCTGGAGTGAGTGTTAGGTAAGGGTAGAGATTAAGTGTGTGTGATTGTGAATGTTTATGGTTGGGTTAGAGAACAGATTTAGTGTATGTGTGTGTCTGTGTATGTGGATAGTTAGTGTCTGACCCGTCTTAAGTAAGTACTAGTGTTATGAGAAATTATTTTTTAAATTTAAGATGGAGGTTAAGATTAGGGGCAGGGTTAGGGTTACCATATTATACTAGAAGAATAGCTCTGATTGAACTTTTGCACATCCTCAAAACAAACAGCATCAGAACCACTACATCCAAGGATTTAAATTTTGCTTGTGACATTAATAAGACATTGGTGAGACAGATATGTATTTCAGAAGATCCCCATATTCTGGAACAGGCTCCCCATCCATGTGAAGCAGAGTCCACCCTTAACTCTATTTAATTGTAACTTTGACCATTAGATGGGGAAACTGGAAATTCACCCCATAGCTGGTCCCCATGTCTCTGATAAACAGAGGCAAACAGTAATGCCAAAGCTTACATACCCCCCACTTAATCTCTAGAAACATCCTAAAATTCTCACTCGAAATAAATATCCATGATACATAGGGACACAAGTGAGGTAGGGTGTACGACTAGGCTTATAAAGGCCCTGTGGTTATTAATTTAGTATATACCTATGAATCTAATACCTGGGCAACAAAAAGTGAGCAACAGTTTTGTGTTCTTGCTTTGTATAAGAGTACAGTAAAAAGAATTCTGGATAGCATTTATAGCATTTTATTACGTACTGCCTAGAAAAAGAAAAAAAAGTTTAATATGTTTCTAACTTTTATTTAAGTTTTAGAGGGATAAGAAGAATGCCACATGCTGTTTCTTAGAAAAATGCACATCAAAACTAGGCTGACTTCCTGATATTAGTGTTCTCAAAACATACTGTAAACTTACAGCTAAATATGAAATATTTAAAACGAACGTTGACATAATGTGAGGAGCCTGAACTTTTTTATAAGCAGGGAATTATGTTGCATTTCTCTATATGAAATTGGAAAACATCAGTAATGAGCACCTGATATAAACTGCTTGATTTGTTTTCCTTGAAGGTGACTTTACCGTACGTTATAAGACTGTAATCTTCAAATATCGTTTTTTGCAAACTGAACTTAAATGAGTTCATCTATATGTATTCTAATCCATATCTTTTAAGAATAATATTGGGTGTCAATCGGCTTGAATATGTTTGAAAAATGGCTTTTTACAGGCTACTCTTTTTCTAAATATAAAAACAAAAATGCCTCACAATGATTTAATGCATTGTGGTTTTTATAGATATAGGTCTGTGTCTGACACCATAATTTAATAACTGAGCAGCTCATTTGTCTTTATAAATTAAACAGGACTTCATCAGACAAAAAGACATTTCAATAGAATCATTTCAGTCTGAGCAGATGACCAGACATAAAGTAAATGCTAAATAAATGTAAAGTAAATGTTAATTAAACAAATAAAGAAATCTGTTGTTGCAGTGTTGTTCATAAGCTAGAGTTGTGCAGAATGTATTTAATCATAGTAACTTTTCTTTAGATCAGACTCTGTTCTTTCAAATCCAGAACACATGCATTTAGAGACTTGAGTTTTAGTGACCCTGTGCCAGTCTGTCATTTTACATCAGGTTCCCTCATATTACATTACACAGTGCACACCTGAAGAATATGAGCTAAACCATATGACTGGCTGGCTTTTGGTATTCTTAAATTCAAAGTTAGACCAAAGGCCCCTCCAAATATACTTTGAAATGTCTCTATTTCCTGCTCGCTATTCTCCTCATGTTAACTTATGTAGTGGATGTATAAAGTGAGTTAAGGTTAGCAAGTCACATAATTTTCATGACAAGCAAATAAACTAAAGTTTTGTGGTACATGGAGTGTCTCAATTAGCTTTTACTCTGAAACTGAGAAAAAGATAAACTTGTTACATACCTCCCAAGCACTAGACCCAACCTTAACACCACTTGGGGTGCTTAACAAAAGCTTGCTAAGGATACCTAAGTGCTGTTAAGACTGGGTTTGCACTAGGGACTAACAGTGGACAGTGGTGAATGATAAAGGACAGCAGCAGAAGTAAAATGGGTCTATGCTATGACATCAAATGGCAGAACATGGCAACACAAAACATCAGTCTGGCTTTTCACTGAAATGCTGGTAACAAAAAAACATTATTTGCAGGGTGCAAGCCCCCCTGCACCCACCCCACCTTTGCATATTATATATACCAACTCTGAGATCATTCCACACTGGGGAAAGGGCAATCACCTGATCCCAAGAAATACTAACATTTTGATGCAGAGCTTGTTGGAAGTTTTGTATTGTGAGTTTCTGCCATTCGATATTATGACAGTTCAATAGTACTACAAACACCCAAGGTAAGACAGCTACACAATTAGAGCAATCTTTAATAACTATCCCTTATTTTGATCTTTCACTGCCATATTTTTTTGGATTTGTTCAGAATTCTTTTGCAAATAAGTTGAGAGGCATGCTGCTGTCTGTTTAATAGTGCTTAATAGTGCTTAGTGCTTTACCGGCTTTCAAAGCCAGTAAAACACATTATACTCCTATACTCTCTCTTTCTTTTTTTTCTGTAACTTGTAGTGCATGGAGAGGATAAAGTTTCATGCAACACAAATAACTGTAATCAGGTCACTGATGATAACCTTTTATTATGTGTTCGCGACATGGATGCCAAGACTTACCTCTCAAGCTTCATTCATGACATGAATTTGCTGTCATTGATGTTGTGAACACATAAGATAGTTATACTCCGAGACCGAATCATAATCCTACATAATATAGACACATTATTAGAAACTATCTAATTGGACAACTGAAACAATGGAATATTTGTAAACTAGAAATCGGACCATGGATATTCTCCATCATTAATGATGGAACCATAACTGCAGCAGTATTCGTTCATATGACCAGAACCCTCATAACTGTCAATCACATCCAAACTAAAATCTTAAACTAGACAATGACATATAATGGCTTAAAAGTTGACTAACAGATAAGAACCTTTCAAATATTCTGTAATAACCATTACTCTGATAAAGGAACCCTGATTACTGGTGTGCTACATGCCTCAGTTCTTGGACCACTTCTGTTCTGCCTATTCATAAATGACCTTGCTGGAGATATTCCAGCACTAAAGGTTATATTGTATGCTAATGACATTTTACTTCTTGCTACAAATAAAAATCACGAAGACCACAAATCTCAGTTAAAAAGAACTTCTCTGAATTTTGTAATTGGTCCCAATATAAACAAACTTTTCAATAATCCTAAAAAAAAAAAAACAAATGTGATATTTGCATCACAACCAAAACTTCTACATCTAGCAGAGATAAAAATAAGAGATATCCAGGACAATATCATACTCCATATTACTGAATATAAATATTTAGGTCTCACCTTAGGCCCTTCACTTACATTCTCTACACATACAGGTATCATCACAAGCAAAGTACTATCCCAGCTAAAACTTTGCCTACAAGATATATTGCATCTTCTGTCATCCATAGTTAAAGCAGCCAAAGCTAAGAATGTATTTACCAAAACTTGACTATTGTTTGCCAATAATTACCTTCCATTCATTATACAACACACAGTGAATACAAATCACAGAGAAAAGAATTTTCTGATTTGCCATTATTGCTAGTCCCATACTCATCACTGCCAACTAATAAAGGTTGTCCAATACCTCCCAGTCACACACAGAGCCACATATCTCTTGAGATGCTTACTATTTAAGATCCTAAAGATGGACATTGCTGCCCTAATATGATATCTCCAAATAAGGGAACAAATGTACTCCTCAGGGGCAGTAAAATCACTAGTTTAACCCTCATATGACCTATATTTAAAACGGTAGCAGGTGAAAAAGCTTTCTCCCATCTAGAACTACCCACATGAAATCAACTTCCACCTGAAATGAAAGCAGCAAAGTCAACGAATAAAGTAAAACATTTACAAATTTACCTTCACAATAAAACCATGTGCAACTGTTTCAGGAACAATAGTTGAGTACAACAGAGCAATAAATCTTAGTATAACTTTCTTGAATGACTCACCTACTGTATATAGTTTATACAAATGTAGCTGCTCTGTTGTATAGTTTGTATAAATATGTAAGCAATACCTCCAGATAAAACACTAAAATGCACAAAAGGAAGCCTGGAGAGATGATCCACCACTTTAATGAGAATACACAACAGTAATAACAAGAACTAAGCAATTTTGTCCACACACAAAAGACTTTGTCAGAGTTGTTAATAAAATTTTTAAGCAGTCTTAAATAGTAAGAAACGGCCAGTCACAACACCTGTAATATATAATTAAAAATACATTCTTAAAGAGGCATGATATTAATAAAAAATATACATAACAATACATTTCATAGAATAGTACATGCCTTACAAAGATATAAAAAATATTAAATAAATTGAAAGTGTTAAAATACCCAAATCGTGCAGTATAACAGTTCAACACAAAAACTAAGTAAATAAATAATCAGAACTTATTAGCTCTTTTCTTTAAAACACTAACCATAGAAATATTGTCAATGAGACCAGGGTAAACAGAAGAGTTAACCTTAACTGCAAATCAATTCCTTAAATTCAAGTAAACTATCAAAATTATCACCTACCTTGTCAATGACAAGACAGAAATGTAAATTTCTTACATTCAGTACAGTGCGCATGATGCCTATTAAGGGCATTGGTAGATTTGTTCTTTTTAATGTCATACAGATGTTGTCTAATTATTTCTTTCAGCGTCCTGTTGGTTTTGCCAACATAAAAAGCATTACATGTCAAGCAGCTAGTAAATTAAACTACCCAAGAACTTTCACAATTACATCTATTAGAACATACAATGGTCCTATCAAACCCTTCTGCAACAACATAATATCTGCAATGTCCACATACATTCATGTAACTAGGTCTACCCCTACAACGATTACCACCAGGATTGCTTTCCAGCAAATTCTTGATAGATTTATCCTACTACCTGTTTCATATCAGGGTTGAACACATGGTTCCAATTTTTCTTAATCGAACCAGCATATCTGTGCACATCACTACTGTAAGGAATTATAAATAATAAACGTTCAGGTCTACAAGCAAAATTTGTATCACTTAAAGTCCATACATACTCTGCTCCTTCTTACACTTAAGAATGTGTGAAAATTTATCAAGTCAACATCTTAATCTTTATCATCTAACAGTTTTATTGGATAACCCCTGTCTAAAAACAGGGTACAGAAATATTATAAATCAACTTCAAGAAAGTTGTCCTTAGAAGTAAGTCTAGATAGATGATCCATTTGACCTTTTACTATTCCCCTCTTTTGATGCATTAGTTGACAACTAGTAAAAGGCAAGTGAGAACTGGAAAACATCTTCTTATGGTAAATGGCAGAGGTATAACATTTAAACACTAAATCCTTGGTAATTGTTACATCCAAATAATTAATCCTGAAAGAGTCAACACAATATGTAAACGTTAAAAAAAAAAAATAGTGGATTCTTCCAGTTCCACTAAAAATATGTCCCACTGATCTATATACCCCTTAGATAAAATCATTATGTCATCCAGGAATGTATAATAGGAATATATCTGCAGGGAAAATTCAGATGCAAACACATGTGCCTCCTCCCATGTTGCAAGTACTGCGTTAGCATACCAAGGGACACATGCCACTCCCATTGCTACACCTGAGATTTGGTGAAAATATTCACCTTAAAAAAAAACATAATTATTAGTTAAAACTAATTTTAACAATGTTACCAAGATCTTAATCTTGGTCGAAACAGTGTTCTGGGAGCATAAAAAAGACATATAAACAACTCTAAACTAATAATGTGAGGTATGATTGTGTACAAATTCACCACATCCACCGCGATGAACAAAACATTTTCATCATATAGTAACAAATTCAAATTGGCAAGTAAATGCTATGAATCCCTCAAAATGTGTGACATTGTGCCAAACAATCCTTTGTATTTCATATCTATATATTTAGCTAAAAGTTCAGTTTTGAAGTTGTTGTCCACAACTATACATTTAAGGGGAGGTTTGCACTGACATTTATGAATCTTAGATATACCAAACACTTTTCAGAACAACCGGATTAGAAACCTTTAGGAACTGAAAAGTCTCAAAACTCATAACCCCTTGAAGAATGAAGTTGTTAGGAATAAAATCAAGTGAATTGTAAGCAATATGATTTTGTTCTTCTACACATGCCTGTAGGTCATCTCATCTGACAAAAGTTGAAACATCTTATCTGAATAGTCAATATTATCCATAATAACAACCCCATCCCCTTTGTCTAGTTTCATTATATGGATGTTCCTGCTTCTAACAAAATCTAATAATACCAAATTTTCTGCTTAGAAATCTCTTTAAACTGATCCTCACAAACCTTCTTAAACACTGCAACCCAGGAATTATCTGGAGGCACAAAAACACTTTTCCTGATGAGGCTAGAAGAGGGGTTAGAAAGAACCCTAGTTTTCTCAGAAAAAAAACAGTTTAAGGTTTAAATTCCTAGTAAAAAGCTTAAACTGTGTTAAAACTTTAACCAAATCAAGTCTGAAACTAGGAATAAAATTAAAACCTTTTCTAAACACATTTATTGCATTATCAGACACAGAAATGTTGGCTAAATTGAAAATATTAAAAAGGAAACAGAAGAAACAGAAGGATTCAGTGAACACCCGACACTGCTTATGTGAAGGGCTGCACTCCACCCCACCACCCCACTAATTATATATACCAACTCCAAGGTCGCACTAAACTGAGGAAAGGGCAGGTTTTGTTATAGTTAAGTTATCATTAAGTAAGTAGTACCTTGTGGTTCCTTTATGTGGGCCAACTATGACCATTTGATGATTGTATTTCTGAAGACATGCCTGTTTGGTAATAGTAAACTTCGAAGGTTAACGTTCAATTAATAGCCATTCATGGAAATATTAATTTGATGTCTGAACATAGACCCACTCTGTTGATATAATGTATAAATGTGTGCTTATCTGTCCTCCTATTGGTAGTAACCATCTCAATATACTGAAGGCTATGTATTACACTCTTTATATTTGACATTGTAATTGTAACTTTATTTACTTCTCTCTTCCTTTGTATGATTCTTAGTGCCCGGGTCATGGCTGAAAAGGATCAATGGTCCAGTCCAGTTATCTTGTTAAGAAATAGTAAGTAAATAAATAAGTACAGGTATTTTTTCAGAAGATGTAAATAATCCCATAAAATAAATGTGAGTTGCAGAAATATGAGGTGAAGAATGGAACTAATACTGTACACTTCTTGTAATAATCTTGTAACAAAATTGGCCTTCAAAAAAGGAAAATAAAGTTGTATTAAAATTCTGCAAGACACTAAGATGCCATTGTTACTATCATCCCACAATATAGACAGCATTACAAACTATGAAAAATGGCTTATTATTACAGCAATGTATTCATTCTCCAAGGTTCTGCTTATTCATGACATAACATAACAAGACTACATGTACTTATTTTATGCCTCCTATCCATGAACAATGTCAAAACAGCCCCCCCCCCCAAACACACACTCAAGGTGAAATTGCTTGAATGTCAATAGCACGCATTAAAAAAATAAATAAATAAAAGATGAGCGGCATAATGCCAAATGCTGTTTCCTATGGGAAATCATTGATGGTGTGATTTCTAATTACAATAATAATACTTTCTAATTATGTACCAGCAATGATTCACTTGATTAGAGAGATTTATCTATTTTTCAAGTGTAAACTTGAGTTAGTTTATATATAGGTTTAGGGGCTTTCCACCATGCAAAAAAAAAAACTAAAAATGGATTTTTCACCCTTTTGAATTTCAGACAGTATTTTCATCTTTTTGGAACATTGGCTTTCAGAATGTCTGTGTATCATAGTAGAACCATCTGTGATACTCTGAATAACAAATTAAATATTTCATGAAGGAGAAGCACATAGTCATACCTGTTCAACTACATAATAATGTGTCAGGGACACCAATGCTTCTACTGAGATTGTAGATAACTGCAAACTATTTTTTTGGGCTGTATCTTTCTTGTGATATTTAAATTGTTCCTACAGGCAAACTATTTCAGTTCCACTTGAAACTTTCAAATAAACCTTCCATTTTATTAGCAGGCCAATATCTATGAAATAATATATTTATAAAAACAGATGATATACAGCTTTAAGAAGCATGACAAAACATAGGGCAACAGAAATGACTTGATGATTGCAATGTGCCTCTTAAGATTTCAACATTGTTAGAGCTCTCTCTTCTGCTAAAATCCTATAAATCAATTTCTTACCCTGTCCGTGTTACATAGAAAAATGATGCATATAAATGCAAGATAAACTCTGACTTCGAAATAAAAATAATTGAGATATACCAAAGCAGCAAACACTTTTTCTCAGTCTGAAATTCTTTGCTGTGTTTGTGTGTGTGTGTGTGTGTGTGTGTGTGTGTGTGTGTGTGTGTGTGTGTGTGTGTGTGTGTGTATCATTCATTTGGATATTCTGTAATCCACATGTTAGGATTAAATCATGTCACTATAAATGCAGGACAAGTAGAAGTAAAAGACTGCATTCTTTGCTGTATGTGTGTGTGTGTGGGTGTGTGTGTGTGTGTGTGTGTGTTTGTGTGTGTGTGTGTGTGTGTGTGTGTGTGTGTGTGTGTGTGTGTGTGTGTGTGTGTGTGTGTATCATTCATTTGGATATTCTGTAATCCACATGTTGGATTCAATCATGTCACTATAAATGCAGGACAAGTAGAAGTAAAAGACTGCATTCTTTGCTGCATGTGTGTGTGTGTGTGTGTGTGTGTGTGTGTGTGTGTGTGTGTGTGTGTGTGTGTGTGTGTGTGTGTGTGTGTATCATTCATTTGTATATTCTGTAATCCACATGTTAGGATTAAATCATGCCACTATAAATGCAGGCCAAGTAGAAGTAAAAGATTGCATTAAGAAACATGGAATTGACTGGCCCCAATACCAAAAGACTAAGAGTGAGTGACCACTTAAAGCAGGCTGAGAGCAGGTGTTTTGGAATCTGGTTCCAGGATAGCAAGCCTAATAATAAATAGGTCTTACACCAAAGTAAGTCACTTACACTTAGAGCAGGTCTTTCGGAATCAGGCAGACTTAACACTGACCGCAACTCTTTTGGAATCTGGCCTAATGTTTTTCATTACAAGTTAGTTCACAATTACTTATCAATAATCCTTTAAAAGATTCACAGTTCACAGAGGTTACTGAATTCATTAGTTGTGACAGAAAGTACTTATTCAGTTGTCAGTGCTTATAATATTTTTTAAAGTGCAAATGTATGATTTACTGTCAAGTAAATATAAGCATGCATCTGCCTTGCTACTGTTAATGCTGTCTGACATCTGGCTTCATTTATAGGCAAATATTCTGCCTGTATGTTGTGAAGAACGCAATTAGGAAAATGAAATATACAGAACTACTGTGCATATCTTCATTGCTTAAATATAGTAAAATGCCAATGCATTTTTGTCTGTGTGCTAACAATATAACTTACAAAATATTTTAGTAATACATAACATTAAAACTAACTATGAAGGTGTCAGTTGCTTGTCTGATAACCGCACTCAAATGTGCAGAAGGATAATAATCACCAGCCTTGTGCCTGACATTGCAGCAGGTTTGTGCTTCTCACACCACAACTCTCAATCTCTCTTTTGTTATAACACTTAATGTGAAATCATGGTGGCTCAATAGTTAGTTGTCCTGAGCTGGGTTCTGTTGTCTGTCAGATGACTGATTATTGGCAGAGGGGTATATATCTCTGTAGTTACTGTGTCAGTCCATTACATTGCAGGTCTTCCTCTTTTACATTGACCTTCATCCTTACCAAATGCAATATCTTTTTCTAATGATGTCTCCCTTTGCATGGTATGTCTGAATTGTGAAATTCATATTCTTTGCTAACACCATAATTCAAAGCCATCCGTTTTCTTTCTGTCATGTTTCTTCCTTGTCCAGGGCATGCATCCATATGACATGACTGAAAATGCCATAGTTTGGACAAGTTGTGGCTTTATATATAAAGAGACGTCTCTGCACTTGAGAATCCTCTTTACAACCTTCATGGCTGTTATGCTAAGAGCTATTCATCAGATTTCTTATCTGCTTGTCATACCGTTATTGATTATTGAGCCCCATAGCCTGAAGCTGAATACTATTTGTGTTTCTTATTCTTCTTCGACAATATATTTATTGATTTCATCAGCTGTCAGAATACTTCATGTTAAGGTGAAAACCTGTTTTGAGACTTGTGTTCATTAATCATAATAAGCAGATATTTTAGGTTGTCTTCATTTTCAGTCAGTAGTGTGCAGGTATTTGGTCATTTTTGCTCCAGTTTTCACACCTCAATTTTTTTCATACAGTTTTAATTTTCTGATTATTTGTTTGGCATATAGATTACACAGTTATGAGTAAAGCTGGAACCATGCCATACACATTTACTAATTCTAAACCATTCTGTTCCTTCTTGTTCTATTTCAAACTCTTGCTTTTTGGTCAATGCAGATATTGTGCATGTGAACCAAAAGATATTTTGCTGTACCCAATTTTCTCAGTGTGGCCCAGAGTTTTTAATAACTTACACAGTCAATGGTCTTGCTGTATTCAATGAAACACATACATGTATCCTTTTATTCCTTTGCCTTTTCAAGGATCCATTTAATATTTGTGATAATATCACTTGTTCCTCAATGTCACCTGAATCCTCCTTGCACTTCTGGGAAATCCCTTCCAAACATGGTTGTAATCTCCACTGAATTATCTTGAGAGGAATCTTGCCAGCATATTGGACAATAGTTATTATGCAATAATTTCCACAATCCAACAGAGCTGGATCGGAGGATGCTTTATATGCCAAGTATATATTCCCCTCAGTAACCTGTAGAAGACTGAGTACAGAGATAGGGCTTCAAGGGGATCTGTGTAGGATATAGTATTCAGACCTGGTACATTCCTGGTGAGGAACTTGAAGGCATTCAAGGTGCTGCACGTGTCTGGTTAGGTACATGCCAAAAGGGGCATTGTACTCAATAATTTTTTTTAGTATCACTTCCTTGAATCTGGATGCCATACTGTTGCTTATGAGTTGGGCTACATAAAATGATTTTCTTATTATCTTGGCTACATGTTGGTTGAAGGCCAGATTATTGTTTACATATGTTCCTAGATCTGTAACTATCAGGTCAGCTCTTAAGGGTGTTTTTGAGATGGAATAATTAGCTTAGGTGGATGATTTCCCAAAGAGCACTATAAGGCATTTTTTTTCATGTTGAGTTTTAATCTGTGGCTTTGGCACCATTCATTTGTTTGTGTTAGACCCTCTTATAGTATGTTGATGTCATGGGAGCTGTGATAGCTTTCAATTTACACTCATCTGAGAACTTGGTGAGCCAAAGGCCTTTGACATTAGCCTTGACTTCTAAGACATAGATGCCCAGCATGGAGCCCTTGTGGTACTCTGCTGGTGACTTGTCTCCTGGTAGATGCGGTCTCACTAATCCTGACTTCTTGGGTGCTATCTGTGAGCCAGCTAGCAGTCCCGTGAGTTATATAGGGATTTATGCTTAGTTTTGAGAGTTTGTCAACAATACCTGAGTGAGTTATTATACTGAACACCTTGGCCAGGTCAATGTAGGTGGTATACACTGTTTTCCCCTCATCTATAGCCTTTGTGACTCTCTCAAAGGAGTCTACCAGGCTGAATAGGCAAGATGTAAGTTAGAGACAGTGTACATTTCCCAGTTTACAGAGGGGTAGTTAAAGTCTCCAATGAATAGGGTATTTGGTTAGATGGTGAGCACCTGTAATAGGTCTAGGTAAGAGTTGTGAGCTTTGTGGGTCATGGAGGGTGACCTGTAGCTCGCCAGAACATGGTAAGGACTAAGGAACCCTTTCTATGGAGACTTGGATGTGGATGAACTCCAGGGCATCATCCTATTTAACCAACCTGGAGCTGTATTAGTTGCTAACATAGACTGAGACACTTCCACCTTTGGCCCCTGTCTGTATTGCTGTTGGTCTAAATGTGAGGAAGGTACTGTTGCCTTGCACTGCTGAAGTACTTTCTGTCACTTTAAACCTAGTCTCAATAATAAAACAGATGTCTACATTCTCCAGAGTAAGGAGAGCTTGTAGGGTATGAAGTTTCTTGTTTTGGCTCCTAGAATTGAGCAGTAACACCTTAAAGTTGTTTTGAGTTTTTTTTTTTTTTTTTATGATGTTGGTAATTTTGTCATTTTGACATTGCCTAAAAAGTCTCTAAGAGGTTGGATAAAGTTTTAGCAAATACCTGAAAGCCCAGGGGACAGGTGCAGACCATCCTTAGCAAAGTGTGGTCTATTAACCATGTCCTCCCATGCTGATAGATATTGGATTCCCCTGGAGTGGTACCAGAAACTATGCCAGTTATTAAAATCAATCATTTTCTGTTCTTAATGTGGCATCATCCTTGGTAAAGGTAGAATGCTGCTCAATGCAAGGCACATACCTGTCTGTGACACATATTCAGATACAACATAATGTATCTTTTAATATAGTCCACTGAGGTATAGCTCAGGTCATTTATACCCACATGGACTTTGACAGAGTCATATTGGTACATGCAGTGCAGTGCAGTGACTTGACTGCTTGCATGATATTGCAGATCCCAACTTCAGGTAGGCAACTAACCATTATCTTCTCCTTGTCCAGCGTGGTAAAAGGGGCATCTGTGTGTTGCACAGTAGAATTCCTTATGACAAGAGCTCTAGGTAAAGTGTTTTCTTGCCTTATAGGCTTAGTTCTTGGGGAGTTTTTAGGTAGGCCTATGTGTGGTGTTAGGTGTTGCTTTTGGTGTATTCAGTGATTACTGAGAATAGGTGTTGCTGTTTGACATCTTATAAGGTCTCTGAGGTTTGGAAAGATTTCTTTCAAGTGCCTCAGCATAAGAAGGACTATGAGTGTAGTGAGCTTTATGCATGACTAATACTGTTTTTGTGTTCTTGACAGCTTTGCTTGAAAGTGAGATTTTTGCCTCCAAGGAAGTTATGTATGCACATCTCTCACATACTGTGTTAGTTTCTTTAAGGATTAAAAGGTAGTCTGAGTACATGAGAAAATTTCTAGATTATTTCAGGATGCCCATATTTACCAAGCTGGCCACAGAGACATTAGGAAATCTTCAGGACTTGTATTAGAGATGGTCTATTATGGTTTAGGGACTTGGGTCACTTGAGTGGTGTATAGGGTTAAGGATAGATGCTAGTGTTATGATCTGATATTAATGCTGTTTGACCCACTAACTAGCTGTCCTAAGCTTAGCACCACTCAAAGCTTTTATGTATTATAGGTTAAAGTCCTAAGTATTACCTTTATAGGTTTGCTATTATACAAGGTACTGTTAACCACCACAGCATGGTAAACAGATCCTTGGAAATGCGCCTAATTTATAGCAGACAGAAAAAGCTGAAAAATAACTTGTATGCATTCTGTCCAATAAACAATATATTTTGAGCTCCCTTGAGTGCTTCCCAGCTCAGAGAGATAAACACTTTCTGCCACAAGATGGCTGATGCTGCAACTTCTTAATGTAAAAGCAGAGCAAAAGTAAATTTAAGTGCAAATTAACACCAAACAGCAAAGTCCCCAAAAGCCCTCTAACTGATTAAACAATCTCACTTTAGGCCTCAATATGTGTTTCCCAATTCAGACAGACCAGACTATCTTATTATTGCCATTAGGACAGCAGTCCCAGTCTTCTTAATATATAAACACACTTTAGTTAGCCAAAAATGAAAAGGTATCAGAAGCAAATCAAACTAGCTACAAGTAATTCTCACTTAAGCCTACCTACGCTTATAATGACTCAGACCAGGCTACATTTTTACTGCCACTAAAATTTCAGTCTTTTTAATATAAAAACGCACTTTAGTCAGTCATAAGTGAAAAGGTACCAGAACAAATCTAATAGCTAGCTACAAATAATTACAAGGTGATTCAAAGGATGACAAGCCAGCACTGAGAAACATACAAATTTTTATGCAATTTCAGAGTACAGTAACAGGAAAAGGGAAGGCCTTCCCAGTTTCTTCTGTCAGTAACTAGTAAGATGAGACTGGAAAGAGCTTTCAAGACCAGGTATACAGTATGGATGGACAACTCAAAAGCCTCCAAGTTTAAAAGCACATCAGGAAAAGGGTGAGTGGGTGGGAGGAGAACAAATTCAGAAGAGGGTTAGTAAAAATGCAATAATGAGGGCCTACTTAGAACACCTAGGCACAGCACAGAAACCACTTGAAGAACTCTGCAGACTATAAAAATGCCTTAAATTAAAAGCTTTAAGCTCAGATAAAAAAACGATCACAGCACACAAAGCTGATTTAAATGGTAAGATAAGTGCAGTAGTTTAAATGTACTTCCCTGGATGCAAAATATAGGCCTGGATTCATGAACAGCTAATTTCTGTGCTGCTATTATGTGTGCATTGTGACGCATAAATGATAGCAAGCTATTTTGTATTCATTAAATGGCTCTGCACATTGTGTAGAGCTGCCAAATAAAGGTAAACAGCAGAGTATGCTAATGAAAGTATAAACAGCTGCGTTACATGCTAATTAACCAGTTCATGATGGTGGAGCCATTTAGGAAGCAAAAAAGTAACCATGCAGAGATTGTGTAGCCCTTTGACATAAACTCTAAAACCTACTGAAATACAGCCATCCTCACACTTTGAAAAAAAAAAGCAATGTTAGGGGTTCAAATCTATGCTACTGCTGCTGCTGCTGCTGATAGACCTCATTCAAGGAGAAGAAGGGTGTTCAGACCCCATTTAACATATCTTGAACTGCATGATATTGAAATAGCAGAGTGAGACAGGGTTGATTGGGAAACACTACAGGAACTCAGCAACCTCTGCCTCCCCCACCTAGACACAAGAGAAATCAAGGAGAACCTATACCAGGAGAAACTAAGGTATGTATAGGGGTCTATATCATGTCAGTGAAACAGGATTACAGTGAATGCTGTTTTGCCAACACATATAGACCAAAATTAGAACAGAGCAAAAGCTCAGGTCAGCAATTTCTTTCCCAGGTAAAGAAATCACTTGCCCTGAACTGTGACATTGCCCTTTACCCGACTGTAGTGCGATTTCAGTGTTGGTATATTTAGTTAGGGGGGTGTGGGGGACAAAGCCCCCCCCCCCCACTTTGTAATGTTTTAAGTGGTATGTTGTGTTTTGTTGGTTCACTGATTTTTTTCCACGGGAAAAAAAAATCAGTGAACTGGGGTTTCACTCTTTTAAGATTTTGGTCTATATGTGTCAGCGAAACGGCATTCGCTGTAATGCCGTTTCGCTGACATAATATAGACCCATGTATACCACTAAGGATATTAGCAACCAGTACATTCCAGAGACCCACAAGGGATATACTAGTGCTGCCACAGGCCTCAGCCTCCAGAATGTTGCACTAATGTCTTAATGCTATGCTAGAACATGCAAGGGAGTACATCTATTTTTCCAAGCACAGGATGGAGGGAGCAGGGAGCAGGAACAATGTAGGAATTTTATGCTGTAGCACACTTTGCTGAAGTGTTTGAGGCCATAGACTCCACTGACATAGAAATAAAAGCCCCATATGGTGATCAGGAAGGACATTCAACAACAGGAAGGGGTTCTACTCCGTCAACTGCCAGGTTGACTGTATACTCAAGGGATCATCCTCAATGTGTGCAGGCAACTCAGGCAGCTACCATGACTCACACATATGGCACACCTTGCAGCTTTACACAAGGTTTGCTAGGGGTGATGTTCCACAAGACCATCTATTGGGTGATGCAGGTTATGCTATGGAACCTTGGCTCATGGTGCCCATCAGAAATGCACACAGACCCACAGAAGAAGGATACAGCAATGCACACACTCAAATTACAAAAATCACACAGCATGTGTTTGTCATGCTGAAATCACAGTTCCCCTGTCTAGATACATCAGAGGTGCCCTAAAGTACAACCTAGACACAGAAATTCTCACTGTCTCTGCCATGTTGCACAGTATCATCCTGAGGAAAAAGCTGCAACAGTGACAGCAAGGACCAGGACTAAATATTCCTGAACCACAGTCAGGGCCAGCACCTCCAGCAAATACAGACAGGGATTCTATGGGAGAATCTCCAGCTGCAGACATGGCTAGTAGATGTAAGCATGCACAATATGCCCTTGTCCTAGCTAAGAGGCAAAGGATAGCACACACAGTGACCACTTAAGACTCAAAGATTAGCGCACACATTCAGCAACTAAGAGGCAAATGAAAGTACACAAACACTCACCAGCAAAGGAATATACTTAACTACCTTAGCACATACAAATATTAAAATTGATGCCATCCAAGGTCCACAAACTTTAATTACCCATGTAATGTCTGTGTACTGATAGCATCAGGCAGAGACAACCCCGAAGCACACAACTTGTAAATGCATTGATGCCAAGGTAAGTGTGGCACCTGTATTATATGAACTTATTCTTCTTCTTTCAGCTTTTCCCGGTTAGGGGGTGCCACAGTGGATCACCTGTCCACTCATGATTGGCAGTGGAGATTTTTTACGGTGTCAAGTTGCCAGTCCATCACCCAACCTGCCACGGAAGGCATGCACACGCACACTCACGCTTAGGGCCAATTTAGTGTGTCCAATCCACCTACAGCATGTCTTTGGGATGTGGGAGGAAACCGGAGCACCCGGAGGAAACCCACTCAACCACAGGGATGACATGCAGACTCTGCACAGAAGGCAGCCCAGCTGAGAATCGAACCAGAGAACCTCTTGGTGTAAGGCGGCAATGCTAACTGCTGCACCACTGAGCCACCCACCTGTATTATATGAACAAATTTATAAAAAAGATAAAACTACCTGCGTACTATCAGTCATAAATGTACTCAATCAGAACCTGCATGAGGTGTCCACAAATGGCATTCTTGGCTTCTAGGAATGATATTTGCAATATACAGGTATTCACTGTACACAACACCTGGCATCAAGCCGGTCGCTTATCTTCTGTAGACAAAACAGTCAACAGGACAATTATATCAAAAGTTTCACAAGTAATGCAATAAGCAGGAATGCAATATCAATAGTTTGGATGCATAACTTACAATACTGAATGAAAAAAAAGCCTTCAGAAATGAGTATTTAGAAAAACATCCACAATCCTGTTATGCACTATATATGCATATAATTAACATACTGAGAAAGACTCTCCGAGCTATCTACTCTGAGCATCAGACATATATGTAACCCAAAGTCAAACTGAAATAAACAAAGGGCATGGCACAGTCATCATCTGGGTGGGGAGGGGGCAGCAGGCCAAGGCTGACACCAAAGTAGTGAGAGAGTGTGAGTAAGAAATAGAACATTCAATAAAGTAAGAAATATCTCAGGACCACTAACAGGAGATATATCCCAATCAACATTAAAGTTTTTTTAGCTTGCATGTGTATATGCCAGTATGGGCAGTTTTTTGAAATGTATGTGTCTTCATGAACACAATCAAGCTCTGTACTAGCACTATGTCCTGCCATGTCAGACAGGTGTGAGCTGTGCATGGAAGAGTTGTCAGTTTAGTGTCATTGCTCCTCACCACATGAACTGCCTCTATCAGGAGTTGCACTGCCACATCCACGTTCATGGTTCATATTGTAGGTACTGGATGAGCTCTTTTCATGACTACATCCAAGGCCACAGCCCTGTGGCCCACCATGTCTGGGTGTGGACACAGCAATCACTGACAGAGCACTAGAAGTGGTGCCACTACACACATCCTATCCAATAAGTCACCCATGTGGTTGAGACAGTCATGCATGTCAGAATATGCCACGTTTAGGACTCACACAATCTCTTCTGAGGCCCTGGTGGAACATGCCTGTGCTTCCATGATGGCCCAATATGTATGTCTGGTGGCACGTAATGACACAACAGCATCAGTACAAGTATGGAGAGTAGGCTTCATCTTAGCAGCTCTAGCAACTCTCCTGTTTGGTGCCATGCCCTCACAATGGCTAAGGGCAGACTCAACTAGCTCTGCAGCTGGAGTAACCATACTACCCTGATCAACCATGTCACCCTCAACCTGTCCTACATCTGAGACCTGAGTGGAATGGGTATGCATAGGCATACCGACTGTGTCCAAAACAAGGCCAGTGGATGTGTGAGCCACAACTTCAGTGTTCAGACTGAACCTCTGCACCCCCTGACTGTGCCTCTATATCACTGCCATCATCATCAGAGGCTACCGGTGTTCTGACATCAGGTGGTACGAGTTCTATACTGCCACTATCATGATCACCTATGATGACAGGAGGGAAATAGTGATTTGAAATGATCCAAACTTGGTTCTACACACTCATGTTAAACAATTTCAGATGTTAGAGGAATACAACACTTTTTACCCTCTCCTCAGACTAAGTTATTACTAATCAAAGAAAGTTTGTGCTTAACATCTGCAGGTGACCTTTCATTTCATAATTCTAATGTTCATTGGAAAGAAAGCTAATAAGCATCACAATGCAAGTGACACATGGATAAGAGAATAATGCTCTGCATATCTTCTCCTTAAGAAATATCTTAGCATCAGTCAGACTGACCTTCTCCCCCAACACAATCTCTGTTTGACTCTCTCTTCTAAGGCACATGTCTCGATGTTTACAGATGTAGACGTAGTAACACATAAAGATGCCTAGAATGGCATTAATTGCATTTTATATCAGACGTGGGATTTCTTCTTGAGACCCACTTGGCCTGTTGTCCACATCAGCACCCACATCAAGGAGTCTGTGTGAACCCTCTGCTGAGCTGTTTGGATCTCTGACAGTGGACAGAAAATGCTTATTTTCAATGACTGGTGATTTCATAGCTTGTCCCCCCTCCCATAGCCATCTGTTCTCATGTTATCACAGCTTCTCTCCTGCATGAAGCTGTAATCATATCAGTGGCATGGTATTGCACCTGATTATAATTTCTGGAATGTCTGTCCACTGCATTTATGTCAGTGACCATCTGCTGCCATATGCTTTTTCTTGGCAAACATATCACCTCTGCTTTTTTTGAGTAGGAAGAATACATGGTGGTCTAAGACCTTAAATATGACCTCACTGTCTGCACCACTGAATGGTGGCTTTTATGGAACAAGTGGTCTGGGTGCCAAAATCCTGTATGACATGAAACAGAAAAAAAAACACTTGTAGCACATACAGAAAGCATTCCCCTCAAACCAAATCAGTGAACCCATCCTCAGCACAAAATAGTTGAACACACAATACTAATTTCAGACACCACATAAGCTAAAGGAGCCCCTCCCTCCCCAAAAAGAAATATCAATACATTAACGTTACATTAATTTTGTTAACATTTCAATAATGATGACATCAGCTGTGTAAATGTCTGCTTGATGACAGGATTATCAATAACTAGGCAAAATTCAAAGTCCAACTTCCCAGATAATTTCCATTGGTCTCTGTGGAAGTCAACATGGGGCTTCTGAGAAGCCTACCACCTCCATTAGCTACACATGCACAACACTTGAAGTGGATGATAAACATAATTGTCTGCAGTACTTGGTGAAATTCCAATAGCAAATGATAACACAATGCTGTGATGTAACCATGCTAACTTGGGAAGCACAGCAACAACTGACAAATGCGCAATATACCAGCAGTGAAACTTTAAAATTGCATACATATCAAAATTCTTTTTCTATTTCATGTTGAAATGCATTCAAAATATGAAGATGAAAGCAGTTTATGAACAGTTCAAACATACCTTATGAAATAGTGCAATAATTTGCAGAACAATCTCCTCCAAGTAACTAGCAGTAATGGTCTGTCTCTGTCCAATCAGTCTCCACCCCTTACACTTCCGTAGCTATACCATTACCTTTATGTAGTATTGATTCTGTCCTCTGAGCACTGTGAAGATGTAAATGAGGTGTGAAATCATTAGCATTCCTGAATACCCAAAAAAAAAATCACTTGGTGTGGGGGATGAAAACATGGTATATGTAGCTATACGATTGCATGCACACTCACTATGACTACAGGGAGGAGCAATGATAATTGTTACCTCCTAATGGCTTGCAAGTGTTACTGATAGCTCTGACTACAACAAGCAGCAATACTGAACAACTCCTCTCCCTCAAGTGTGCATATCATGCAGTGTACATTTAAAATAAAAAGAGTAAGCACCTTGAGAGCTATGAGAAAAATCTTAACACCACTGATATCCTTGTAGTATCATATTGAAACAAAGATGCAAATAAATGGCCATGCCATTTCATTTTTGAAGTTAAGCTGAGAGAAGGGGAAGATAAGATAATTATTGGTTCACAGGTGTTTACTAGGCTAACGACCTCAAGGGCCTTTTTAAGCCTAGCCATGCATCCCAAATCTCTGACAAGTTCTGCTACCCTTGATAAGTCTAAACATGGGCCTGGGAGATGAACCATTTACAGGTTACCTGTGTCCATTAGAGACATAGATGCCAAACCAGGGATGAATTTCCAGTTTCCCATCCAATTATCCAAGTTGCATTTGAATTGGGTTAGAGAGGAACTCTGCTTCACATGGATGGGGAGCCTGTTCCACAGACAGGGTAGTCTCTGGGATACATAACTATCTCTCCAGCAGGTCCTATTTATATCACAGGCAATGTTTAAGTTTTCGAATGGGTAATTCTGGTGCTGTTTATTTTGTGGATATGCAGGAGATCCATCAGAGTGGGGTCTGATAATTCCCTGTATGTCAGGCATAGATCTCCCCTCAAACACCTATAGGAGACAGAATACAGGGATAGGGCCTTGAGGAGGTCTGCATAGGACATATTACTTACGCCATGTATTCTTTTAGTGAGAAACCTCTATGGACGTTCCAGTTGTTGGATATGGCTGGTTAGGTACATACAAAGGGGGCATTGCACTAAATGATCAGTCTGATGAATGCTGAATACAGTGGAACAATGACTTCCTTGGACTTAGATGTCATACCTTTGTTTATAAGTTCAGTAAGATAGAATGATTTCCTCACCACTCTAGACACATGATGATCAAAGGCTAGATTACTATCTATATGTGTCCCTAAGTTCCTGACTAATGGGTCAACTCTAAGGGGTGTGCTGTCAATATGATAGTTACCAGGCAGTGTTGGCAACCTGACATTAATATGTTGTGGGCTATTATTAGCATTAAGTATCTGTCAATATCACATTGATCTAGACATGTTCAAGCAAATGAGAAAGGAACATTTTCTGATTCTGTGTTACTGGCAAAGAGGGATAAGAAATACAACTGAGTGTGTGTTGTTGTTATTGTTGTTGAACTGAACTGAGGGCACAAATCCAGCTAGCGTGCTTGTCTGACAGAGTTAATGCATATTTTCTTTGCATATGATCAGGTTGTAACACTCATAGATCCAGGAAACTTCACAATTCTGCACTTTCATTATTATTCCCTAATATTTGTCACTGCGGACAATATTTTTTGTGTGCGTTCCTCATTTGCACACACTTTGGAGTGGCACCATTTTGAAGCAGTAAACAGGAGTTCACTGCCCAGGGTACAAACTAAGAAATTTAATTTGGCATGCCATCAGTAGCGCATGTCAATGTGGCACAAGTACATTCTGCTACAGCACTCTTGAACAGCAGCAAGAGAAGAAATTCTATATTGCATCTAAGCATCATTGTAGCACATTGGTTAAATGAAATTATTTTAAATCTGCAGGAAAGAGGATGCAGAGTCTGAATCCAGCTTGAAGCCACATGCTGACTGGAATGTTTGCAGCTAATGTAAAAATGAAGCTTATGTTGTGTGGAATCTAAATTGTTATTTATGTCTTTTTTTGCCTGTGTATTTTCAGCACTGCTTAGGCACAGCTCAGACAGTTTTCACAGTTGAAAGAAACAGTGAACAATGTCATTACTTCAATCTTCATTAGTACAAACAATTTTGTCACTGCTGCATGGCATTACTAATGAGGGAGTGATATGTACTTGCTGTGTACCTGTTTCTGTGGCAGAAGCTGAAATGCAGGGACTTGGCCCCTTAACAGAATGGCTGTAGGGTTCAAATCCATACTCTGTGAAGGAATGTGGAAATGATTACGCCAGATTTATGACTAGCTTCCATCAGAACTTCATATGCATTTTCTTTTTCTTGCTCTTGCCTTGTGCACTCGCTTGCTGCTGAGTGGCACGTAATAATGCTTACCTGTTTAAGGGAGAAAAGTGAAGGTTTTTTTTCATTTTGGCAACCTTCTGTAGCTCAAATCGGCTTAGAGGCACTGTGAGGCCATCAGAACTCTGGAGAGTAATGAGCATCTACTTGCTGGGTAACTGTCTCTGTGGCACAAGGTGTTAATGCACTGACTTTACAGATAGGACACAGGTGATCCTTTTACAAAGGGTGTCAGAATGCAATGTTTAAACATTTGATTAGGAAGGTAACACTACATACAAATGGCTATCATAATTAGGTTTATTGCAAGAAATGCCTAATTAATGCTTTGATAGCTACATTTTCTAACTAGCATATCTTATAAATGATTTAGTTATGAAACAAAGTTGAATATGTGTGTAATTTTTTAAGCAGGATAATTATGATAATGACTTAAAATGTACGATGAGCAGTATACTTAAGGTAAAATCATCTTCTCTCCTCACATAGCTCAACTCTCTGTGTTTCATACAGTATGTGTAGTGACTTATGTCAGACTTATGAAGTCAGTGAGGGATATCATCAGAATTAATGACAGACTCATGGCAATCAGACTCCAGTGTAATGATAGGACAGTATTCATAATCTCAGCCTATGCCCCACAGCAGGGTTGTGATAGTGAGGAAAAGAGTGCATTCAGACAGCAGTTGCAGGACCTACTAGATAAAGCAGGACAACATGAATTGGTGTTGATAATGGGTGACTTAAATGCACATATCAAGACAGACATAACAGAATATGAGGACTGCCTGGGTCCACATGGGTGGAGCAATAGGAATAAAGAAGGAGAAGCCATTCTAGACTTCTGTCTGGCAAATGGCTTGATAGTAGCCAACACATGGTTCAGAAAGAGAGACAGTCACAAGATCACATACAAGAGTAACCAACATGCAACTCAGGTAGACTTCCTCCTAGTAAGGAAAAGGCACTGGGGTAGAATCCATGATTGCAAAGTCATCCCCAGTGAAACAGTCAGTTCACAGCATAAACCAGTAGTTGCCACAATCAGCTGCAAGCAGTGGTCAGAGAAGGATCTAAGGTCAACAGAGACCAGGCTGAAGACCTGGAAGTTGACTGGAGAGAAAGTACAACAGTTCAAGGAATTACTCAGGGCTCTAGCACCCCAAGAAGAGGAGGAAATAGGTGGAGTTGAAGAAGAGTGGCAGCGCCTAAAACAGCATGTGTTAGGACTACAAAAAAGATATGTGGCCGAGCCAGGTATGGAAATAAGGTACATAAGGAAAGCTGGTGGTGGAATGCAGAAGTGCAGGAAGTAATCAAAAGAAAGAAAGAGTGCATGAAGAAGTGGGAGATTGAAAAGACTGACCAAGCTAGGAAGGACTACTGGTTGGCTAACAAAGAAACTAAGAAAGAAGTTGCAATAGCAAAGAATAGGGCATCAGAGGCACTCTATCAGCTTCTGGAAAGTGACTCAGTAAGGGGCACAAATAAACTATACCAGGTTGCAAGGCAAAGACAGAAAGATAAAGAAGATAGTCAGACACCCTTCATAAGGGATTCCAGCAACAACCTGCTTACCAGCCCACAGGACATCAAAGGCAGATGGAAGGAGTATTTCCAGCAGCTTCTGAATGAAGAAAACCCCACAGATCGGTACTGCCCCAGAAATAGCCTACAATGAGAGTAGAAGAGGAGCCCAGCTTAGAAGAAGTAAGAGCAGCACTAAGGAAAATGAAGTCAGGGGAAAGCAGCAGGCTCAGATGAGGTCACAGCAGATATGATAAAGATGCTGGGTGAGCTAGGGGAGATATGGATCCTGAGGGTACTAATTGCAGTGTGGAGAGAAAGGCATATCCCAGATGACTGGAGAATAAGCATACTCGTGCCAGTGTACAAGAACAAAGGGGACATCCACAACTGTAGACAGTACAGAGGCATCAAACTCCTACCACATTGCATGAAAGTTCTGGAGAGGGTGATTGATAAACGGATACGCAGAATTGTAGAATGTAAGATGGGAGATGAACAGTTCGGATTCGTTTCAGGATGCAGCACAAATTCAGATCAGGATGCAGCACAACTGACCCGATGTTTGCTTTGAGACAGATACTTGAGAAGAAACTAGAGAAGAGGAGAGAGTCAAACTGGGCTTTCCTAGACTTGGAGAAAGCATATGACAAGGTCCCAAGAAAGCTGATCTGGGCAGTACTGCAGTGGTTTGAAGTCCCAGAAACATTGGAAGAATTAGTACAGGCTATGTACAAGGACCCAGTGACTCAAGTATGAACAGTGTTTGGCCTCACTGAGGGGTTCCCAGTGGGAGTGGGTGTACACCAGGGTTCAGCTCTGAGCCCACTGCTGTTCATACTGGTAATGGACTACATCAGCAAACAGGTTGGAGGGGTCAGAGCAATAAAGCTGCTGTATGCAGACGATGTGGCAGTACAGGCAGACTCTGATCTAGAACTTCAGCAAAGGATAGGAGAATGGAATGCAAATCTGAAGGCACATGGGATGAAACTAAGCACAGATAAGACAGTGGTAATGGCAGCAGATTGGGGAAATCGGAAGAAGTTGAGAATAGAGATAGATGGGAAGATAGTGGAACAGGTAAACAGCTTCAAGTATCTGGGAGGGGTGGTTGAGGAGAAGGGTAGACTGAGTGAAGAGGTCAAAGCTAGAATCAGAGGGGCTGCAGCCAACTGGCATAGAGTATCAGGTGTAGTCTATGACAGAAGAATGCCAAAGAAACTGAAAAGTAAGGTGTACAAGACAGTGGTGTGACCAGTACTACTGTATGGTACAGAAACCTGGGCAGTAAAGGCAGAACAGTTGAATAAGCTAGAGGTGATGGAAATGAAGTGCCTGAGAAAGGTGGTAGGATGCACACTGCGGGACAGGCGAAGAAATGAGGACATAAGAGCAGAAGCCAAAGTAGCTCCAATTGCAGAAAAGATCAAAGAAAACAGATTACGATGGTATGGGCACATGTGTAGAAAAGCAGAAGACAATCTGGTGAGGGAAATTTGGGACAGACAGGAAGAAGGTAAGAGGAAGCAGGGGCATCCAGCAAAGAGGTGGATGGATTGTGTGAAAGAAGATCTGCGACAGTCAGGCATGAGTGTTGAAGAAGGCAGGAGAGTGGCAATGAATCGAGAGAGTTGGCAACAGTTAATACGATACCCTGACACCATGTAAATGGGAAAAAGGGGGATGTTGATGATGATGATGATGTAGTGACTTATGTATGTATCATACTCCAACCTGTATTAATCAGTTCATGAAAATATATTCACCTGACATACATTTGCAAAAAGTAATACTGTCTCTTTCATGGGAATGCAGCTCACAAGACTTCAATAAATCACACACATACAGGCCTATCTGAAGTATATATCCATTCATACTGAATGCAGTTTATCTGTAGCACTGACAAATAATCACCTTTATTGAAATGAATGCACTATTTCTTCCTGACACCATTAATAGCTACTGAAATGATCTTTTATACGTACTACATACGAGACATGCTTAAAGGGAAATCACAACATAATTGGGTGTACAATATAGTATAAGACTAAAACTCAGCACATTTGACAGTAACAATTGAAATGGCATTTAGCATCACATGCTACAGTTATGGTTTGCTAGACCTTGTACAAATGCTGATGACTATAACTGGTAAAACTCAAGGGGCTTAAACAGATACATAGGCAATACATTCATAGGTTCATAGGTGTGTACTAGGCTAATTGCCCTGGAGCCTTTACAAGCCTAGCCCACAGCATTACCGTGGCATCGTGCCTCCTGACCTTAGTTCCCAGTGCCTCTGTCGAGTAGAGCCACTGGAGTGATCCACGGGGTGAATTTTCTATTTCCTATCCATTCATCAAGATTTTTCTTGAAGAGGGCCAGTGAGATGCTCTGTTTGACATGTATGGGAAGTCTATTCCATAGCATGGGCAGTCTCTGGGTTATGAACCTGTCCCTCCAGTACGTTCTATTGATTATGGTAATGAGGTTGAGGTCTCTGGAGTGTGTGGTGCAGAGGGATTGGGATTTAGGAATGACTATTTATTATAATAATCACATTCTGACACTCTTTGTAAAATGATCTGCATACTGAAATCGAACCCTGCTTCAACTCTACATTTTCATTTAACTCAATGAGCTTACACCTTGTGCCACAGAGAAAGTTAGGTGGAGTTTTACTGTCTATAGTGCTGACGGATGCTCATCACCGCTAACCTTGTTTGCACTATAGAAGGCTAATCAAATTAAAGTTTTCACTTTTTCCTTAAGCAGAGAACTCTGTTTGCTCACCACTTAACATTGTGCAAATGAGGAAGGCAAGCAAAACACTTCCTTTCTGAAATGAGCTTTGGCCCTAACATGGAAAGGTATAATACAGCATGCAACATGTTAAGATAGGCCAACACGAAAGGACTGTGGCTGACCAAGTTCACAGATGACTGCAAACTGGGCGCCATAATTGACTCTCCAGCCGACACAAGCATCCTCCAAAAGGGCCTCATAGAAACAGACAACTGGTGCCAGAGCCATGGCCTCAAGCTAAACGCCAAAAAGTGTATAGTCATCCCCTTTGGCAAAAATAAAGTGCCCACAAATTACCACATAGGTGGTAATCCATTAAGTATGGAAGAAGTAATTAGGGACCTGGGGACCCAAGTTGATAGCAATCTCTCATTTGACAACCACGTGGCCAAAGTGGTTAGAAAAACATTTTATATAGCCCACCTAATCATGAAAGGATTCACATCTAGATCAGGGGAGGTCATCGTGCCTCTTTACTCATCCCTCATCAGGCCCATAATTGAGTACAATGCCCCTTTTGGGATGTACCTTACCAGACACCTGCAGCAACTGGAAAGACCCCAAAAGTACCTCACCAAGAGGATCAAAGGGCTCAAACAGATGCCATATGCTGCCCGGTTAAAGAAACTCCAGCTCTACTCAGTGGCATACCGCCTGCTCAGAGGCAATCTGTGCCTGACGTATAAAGCCATGTCCAACCCGGAATTAATGGACATGCTGCACCTCAGAAAATCCAAATCCCATCGAGCTACGCACTCGAGAGACTTGAACCTCAGCACTGAAATACATAGGACATGCTGGAGGGACAGATTCATAACCCAGAGGCTCCCTTCACTCTGGAATAATATCCCAGTCCTGGTTAGGCAGAGTCCCTCATTGACTCTCATCAAGAGGAATCTTGATGAGTGGATGGGAGATCATAGGTTTATCCCAGGTATCACTTCTGTGTCACTGCTAGACAGAGGCACAGTATACTAACCTCGAAAAAGGGCATAGCAAAATTAATTTAAAATGGGTGGCGAAAGCCAAACACACTCTGGCTAGGCTTATAAATGCCCTAGGGCAGATAGCCTAGTATAAACCTATGAACCTATAAAACAAATGTGTTGTAAATGTAATCCAACTCACATTTCCTCTCTGATTCTTATTTCTGCAGAGGCTGGCATACATCAAATGAACACAACCAAACAGTGATACTTCACAGTCCAAGCTCAACACATCAAAGTATAACCATGCATGCGCTAACACTTGGCCAACATCTGCACAAATATGTTTCTCAGCATTATACTTTATGAAAAGATTTTGAACTAATAAGTATTGCTACTAGATTATATTACTTTATCACATGGAAATTCTTAATGTACTCATCTGAAATGCATTGCATTGTATGGTAACTGACCACTTCATTTTGTACAGTTGGGTCAGCACTGCAGCAGTGACACAAATAATGTACAACAACATACAGCTTTGGTGCACATAATTCATAATATCTCATACCTCCTGCATTGGAATGTTAAGTATTGATTGGTATTGACAGTGAACACTGCTCATGCATGAGCACATACCATTGGTAATATCAGTACCATCATTATAACCTGATGTTCCCTGAATGCTTATTTGTTCATTTTGTGTTTCACAAGTGTATGTGTTTGTGTCTCATCTACACAACACAGGTGCATTTCACTCTCAGTTCAGAAATATACATTAATACCAGCATAGCTGACATACATCAGCAGTATGTATGTATGTATGTATTATTGACCATTACACTGCACTTGCTCCATCATAGCAGTAAATATGGATTTGCACAAAACCTTTAATATCACAATATCTTCCCCAATACAGAATGAGAAGCTAATCCTATCTACACCGCACTGTCACAGTGTAAAAGTCATACTTCTGCAGTGTGGCTTACATGAAGTACTGCTTTCTCTAGATTGCATAACTAGATAGGTAGGTGGTTCGGATCTCACAGCAGTCAACTTTGTGTGTGTGTGTGGGTATGGAGTTCTGGAAATATGACCTGACCTAATGATGGCCTCAATCCAGTAGTAGCCTGGAGTTAATTTTACACTGCAGGAAGAGTTCATATCAATGTCAGACCCTTCTCCCAGCTTCATCATCTCTCTAACACAACATTGATATCATCCTCTATAAAATGCAGTCTCACACTATGCAAGTCAGACTTCTCTGGTGGTGATTGGGTTAAGTACTGTGTTCTCTAGATTGCATAGTTAGATAGGCAGGAAGTTCTGCCCTCGGAGCAGTCAACTTGTGTGTGTGTTATGGTGGTTCTGCAGCATTATTTGAGGATTAATTCAACAGCTGTGCTCCTTTGATCCCCACTTATGTGAAACATGCACACAGTCAGATCAATCACACATCCACTTTCTACAAACGTATGTGTATAATACACTGTGTAGATTGTGTTAGTCAATAGGTAGGGAGTTTGAATACAGCAGTGAGATTCTCTTGAGTGTGTGTGTGTGTGTGTGTGTGTGTGTGTGTGTGTGTGTGTGTGTGTGTGTGTGTGTGTGTGTGTGTGTGTGTGTGTGTATGTATATGTAAATGGATGCAAGAGTGTCTTACTCATCTTAGTAGTGACAACATTTACAATTCCACTTAGTTGTAGAAGTTATTTTTGCACACATCTCCTTTGCATGACACAGCTGATGTTATCCTTTCTAAGATACATTGTGGCTCACATGCAGTCCACCTTCTCCTGTGGCATGTGCATATAATACACTTGTGTGTAAATTGTTTCAGCACGTAGAGAGTTCAAATACAGGAATGACTGCAATCTGTGAGTGTGTGTTTCTTCCTCTTACTGTCTGGAACAGGCTGCAAATACATTTATGAGGTGTATCTATACAGTGTGCTTGAGCTGTGCAACCACTTTTTCACAGAAACATGAAGGTAATACGCAATGCTGATGTCATCCATTGAAATGTGCAGTATCAAATAAATATGTTGTTGTACTTGTGTTTTAGCAAACCTTCATTATCCTGTGATGTTAGCTATATACTTCAAATTCCGACATCACTGATGGGGCGTGGCCAAGATGTCCACAGTGTAGCAGCATTTTTTGTCTTTCAAATCGATTCTTGACAGGAATTTCAAATCCTATTTATCCTAATACTGGATTTTTTATCCTAAACTAATTTTTTAAACAATATATTAGGATAATTTTAAAAACATTTTGCTTAAATATTAAATTTTCCTGTCAAAAATCTACTAGAAATCTTCAGCAGCAGAACTACATGAGCTATAACAAATCTTCTCAACAAGAATCATCATTTAAAAAAGAACTTCAGTCATTAATAACCAACTTACAAGAACTCTCTTCAAAACTAGACAAAATGGATATGAAAATAGATAATTTTAAGGAGAAATGTACGCAGCAAATGGATCTTTTACATGAAGACCTCACTCAACAGAAAAAACAGATATCAGGAATAGTAACAGCTCTGAATGTCATTGATACCGGAACAAAAGAGAGTGAGCTTAACATTGAATTTCTATTACAACAAAACACTTTTCTTCAATTAAAACTGGATGATCTTGAAAACAGATCACGAAGAAGTAATATAAGAATATTTGGCTTACCTGAAGGTATAGAAGGAACAGATATGATTAAATTTCTTTCTTCTTGGTTACCTCAAATTTTGGAACTTCTAGAGGCTCTCTCATATGATGTCGAAAGGGCGCATAAATCCTTGGTAACTTCTAAAAATAACAAGTCCAATTTTACTAGATCTGTAATTGTGAAATTTCTTTCTCCTCATGATAAAGAACTGGTATTAAAAACAGCTTGGGCAAAATCACCAATCAAAATAAAAGACAAAATCATTAGATTTGATAATGATTATTCCCCTGCTGTAATCTCTAAAAGAAAATTATTTTTACCTTTACTCAAAGAACTTAAGAAAAATCAAATTAAAACTAGCCTTTTATTCCCAGCAAAACTAAAAATCTTCTTTCAAGATGAACAAAAAACCTTCAAAGATCTGGATACTGCAAATTCATTTATTAAAAACAATAAAATTATAGAAAGAATTGAAGATATGGAGTGGGCTAACACTAGCCTTAAAAGAAATGCTGAAAGCAACACTTGGAAAACCTTTGATCCTAAAAAGAAGCTAAAGAAATTACTTGCTCACTTACTGTCATTTGAACCTTTTTGGCTTCAGAATGCTTTACTTCAGATGAAAATCTTTCTGAAATTAAGTTTTCAGCTGTAATGACCCTATAAATCAAGGAAATGGATCTGGATTTACAGGTGAGCTATTTAATTTTGTTTATTGTATTGTATGCTATTTTCTTGTTTTACAGTGATATCTTGTTTATAAATAATGGTTGTGATATTGTGCTGTATTCCGTTTTGCTTATGGTTTTGTACTTCTGTTTATTGTTTACACCTAATGGTTTGTTTATTCTGATAGTTTGGAGATATCATTTTATTTGTTGCTTATAGAAAAGTTGCCTTTCCTAGTATTTTGTTTGGTTGCTGTATTGTTGCTTTGTAGATGCTTTATAAAACTGAACAAAGACGGTCCAATGCTTGCATTGAATTTAGAACAAGTGTAGCAGCGTCATAAAGAATGGCTATGTGTGGTCTTTCATACTAAATTAATGTCGCTAGTCTGAGATAAGTTATAAACTTTTTTTAGATTTTATTGTGATGCTGTATGTCGGCCAGGTGTTAGCTGCTCCTCTGTTTGTTATCCTAGTTATCGGCCTGTTTGCTGTTAATGAAATGGTTGCAGAGTTTGACTGAAGGATTGATGTTAAAGGCTATGTTTTGGGAACATGTCCCTGTTGATTTTTTTGTATTTGCATGAGGTTTAGTGGCTAGTTGGGATTTCTTTATTCTATCTTATTTGAATTGGTGTTGGGAATGGTTAAGACAGTGACTGATATGGTGGAAGGTTTTGTTGGTGATGGTTGCTTGCTTTGGCTAAGTCCCTGTGACTGGTCTGTTCATGTTGTCAAGCTCTCGTGCAGTATTTGATTAAAAAAAAAGAGAGAGAGCGAGAGAGAGAAGATCCTATGTAGAATTTTACCTTTGGTTTCCTGCCTCAGCTTACAAAAATCTTCATTTGGGTCGAGCTTGAGAGGTTCATTCCTGCTGCCAACGACTTTTCTGCATGATGAGAAGCCCAGTCACGTAAATGAATGTCCAGCAATGACATTTGACCTTGGACTTTATTTATTGACCTAGGTGTGGAACTTTGAGACACAAGAGGTGGGTGAAATGGCTGATTCCCTAAATGAATGCAGCAATGGGAGACACAACAGTATTATTAATATGACTTTATTTTATATGTAATGTTTAATTTGCTGCTTGGCTTTTGCGCATATATAAATGTATGAAGGATGACCATTAGAATGTGAACTTTCGTTACTTTGCTTTATTTGTTTTCTTTAGATGTTTCAGTTATCTGATCTTGGTTTCTTAGCAGAAGTATTTCTGACTCAATGAAGGACTACAAAATATGCGAGCAATAGGGAATGTATCATTTTTCCTAACACCATGTATAGTTGCTGAAAACCAAGCTCTTTTACCTTCGTTTCTTGTTTTAACTTGTTAGAATACAGTGTGCACAAGAATTAATGTAACAATGTTCAAATGCCACAGATGCAGATGTGTTGCAAAATACTCAGAGAATGTAAAGAACAAAATGGTCTAACTGAGTTGCTAATGATTAATGGCTCAGTTAAATCCACAAATGGTATTTCACACCTGCTTCCTGTGACAGCAACACATCAAATGTACAGACATACAAACTGTTCACATATGAGGGTAATGAATAGGAAACGAGCTGTTAGGGAGTCTTCCAGCTGAAATCAACTGTGCAAATAGCCAAACATCTGTACGAGTACTTACAGCAATTTGTTCATTATGGAAATTGGATATATCTGAAAGCTGCTGATTTTGCTTAGAAAGCAAATGGGGATAGTTAGCCTGCTATATGCATTTTGTTAACCATGGGTCAGCTAGCCATGATTTCAGGGTAATTGAAACAGTAAGCAGTACTTCACATTGGTCATTGCTCTCAGGGATAAAGAGGAGGAGGAGGAGGAGGAAAAAAGATGATTTGGTTGAATATGAATTCTTAAAACACCTTCATTATATACCTTGTATTCTGAATATACAACAAAGCTGTTTTGTGGAAAAATCACTTAGCATGGTTTGTCCTTTTGAGAATAAAATAGATGAATCCCGGAGTGGAACTATTGCAAAATGTATGTGACATGTAAGTAATATATGTGGCTCTTTATGTTTTTTTTCTTTCTTTCTTTCTTCGTCTGCTTAGATATTCACACACACACACACACACACACACACACACACACACACACACACACACACACACACACACACACACACACACACACACACACACACACAAACACAAACACATACACACATTCACACATACGTTGCAAAGTAGGATTTTAAAAACATAAGCCATCTGGAAAATTTGATCTTATAACTTTGTGATACATGCATCATATATTCTATAAAGCCAAATATATAACATAATATTTAATTTAAGAGACAATAGCTTTATTGTATAGAGGATTGAAATTCTTATGTTTCTCATATTAATCAAACAAGTTGGGCTCTTGTCCAATTGTACTAATTTTATAAATTTTTATTTAAATTCACCTGTTATTCAGATGGGTAAGCTGGCTACAAGTTGGCATAGGTATTTATTTATTCTTTTAAATAATAGTCCATACAATTTGAATGACAATGTCTTTAGTAATAATATAAATTCTGATGCAATACTTTCTTACATATTAATCGTAGTGATGCTACAGTTTGATCGTTTACCTGTAGATAACTTTATTTTTTTAGACAGTAGCTGGTTTAATGTTGCTACTAGTTTAAGGGTTAATTTAGGTGATACTATGTCACCTAAATTGAGAGTTCTATACTCCAGAGAGGGCTGGGTTGTAAGTATTGTTTCACTAACCAGTTATGGTATTAGTTATTTGAAAGTTTTTTTGATGTTCACCACTAATTTGAATAGTAAGTTCTTTCAAAAAGATCAGAAAATGGTTATGTCTATTCCAACTGGAAAATTTCATACTAAATTACTAGAAATTATTACAATATTAACACCTGATGGTCGGTTTCCTGACTTATTTTGTTTAATTTAAATGTCAGCTATAAAAAGTATTTCCATTAACATTAATGGCTTAAATAATCCAAGTAAGAGAGGTAATTTATTTAGATACCTTAAACTTCATAAATATCAACTAATATTTTTACAAGAGACTCACCTACTGTCGGCGGATTTATCTAAACTAAATAATAAATCTTATTCTGCTTTAGTGAGCTCAGAACATTCTCAAAAGAAGAGAGGAGTGGCCGTTGTGTGGAATAACTCATTACCATTACTCAAAATAATAGATATCTATAAAGACAATAAAGGAATGTTCTGTGCTATAACTTTGGAACTAAATAAAAACATTTATACATTATTTAATATATATTGGATTCCAGGTATAGGTACTAACACTGTTAAACAACATCGAAACCAAATTTTACATTTATCAAAAGGAAAATCAATAATAGCAGGGGACTTTAACTGCATATTAGATTATAAAGATTCTTCTAATAAAGGTAAAACGAAGATCTCATCTTCGGCTAAAAAGTTAAGAGATTTTATTGAACTATTTCTTTTAAAAGACATTAATCATTTTGCTGATCCAAATTCATTATTTTACACATTTTATTCCCATAGACATAACTCACATTCTAGAATTGATAGAGTATTGGTTTCCAATGACCTATTAGACTTTCAAAATAATACAAAAATAATAATGTGTCCTATTTCTGACCATAATGCTATTATCTTTGATCTTTACATTAACAATATCTCTACCATTCAAATCAAAACAATACCTGCTTATATTACAAAGTTAAAAAACATTAAAGAATTCATTACAATTGAAATCCAAAATTTTATAGAATTGAATAGCTCAAATGACATATCAGAAATATATATTTGGGATGCTCTAAAAGCATATTTATATGGAAAAATTATGAGCTGGTATTATAATAAGAAATTATGGGATAAATAACTTTGTGATATACAGCATAAAATAGATAGTTGAAAGCTTAATCAAAAAGCAGATAGGATACAAATGATAAACAAAAATAAATAAATTCTCTAAACAACAAATATATTGAAATATTAAACCATAAAACAAAAATAATTGTAGAAAAATATAAATTAATTATTCAAATAATCCAAAATCCTTAAAGTTATTGGCTAATAAAACTAAAAGATTAAATAAAATTAATCATATCAATGAAATATATTCTCCTCAAAAAAAAGATGGTAACAAACCTACATAACATTCTATCTGAGTTTAGAAATTTGTTTTAACAATATCAATCAAAATTCTAATACAATAGATCCTAAAGAAGATATAAAAACTTTTGTGAACAAATATACTAATAAAAGACTATCTACAGAACAAAAAGATATTATAGACAAATCTACATCCTTTAAAGATATTCAAACACAAATTAACAAATTAAAACAAAATAAAGCCCCAGGAAATTATGGAATAATTCCAGAAATGTATAAAATATTACCCAATTATGCACTAAAATTACTTCATGAAGTAGTTAACATTGCCCAAAACTTTATCAAAACCCCTCCTTCATGGAAATACACTTTTATTTCACCCATATTAAAACCTAACAAAGATCCAACCAAATGTTCTTCATATAGACCCATTTCTTTACTCAATATAGACTACAAAATGTTCATGTCCATTTATGCTGACAGATTAAAACAATTCTTACCTGATCTGATTGACAATGATCAAACAGGATTCATAGTAAATAGGAATTCATATAACATAAAAAGAACTTTAATTTGATTGAATCAGTTAAACAATTAAATAAAAATTTGACATTAATTAGTTTAGATATTAACAGTGCATTTGATTCTATTAACTGGAATTATTTATTCATCCTATTAGAGGAACTGAATTTCTCCTATAATTGTATAAATCTCATTACCCAGTTATATATAGGTAGTCAAGCATACATTAAAATTGGCACAAGTATCTCTCAACATATACCATTAGTTAAAGGCACTAAACAAGGTTGCCAGTTATCGCCTTTACTATTTATACTAATTATGGAACCATGGGCGAACTTAATAAGATGGGATAACAATATAATAGGTTATAATCTAAATTCCAATTCACTATATAAAATACAATTGTTTGCTGATGACATTCTTCTCACCCTGGCTGATAAAAACACATCTATTTGAGCCCTCTTTAATAACATAATTCTCTTTCAAAGGAAATCTAGTCTAACTTTTAATAATAATAAAACACAAATTCTCTTACTTGGCCCAAAACAATTTAATTTATAAGATGATTATAAAAAATATCTAACTCAATTTGATCAAATTCTTTATTTAGGTATTTCAATTGCTAAAAATATTAAAGATATCATGCAAATTAACTATAACAATTGCCTTACAACAATAGACAACTTAACAAAGAAATGGAATAAAATACCTTATCCTATAGATGAAAGACTCACTATTATTAAAATGATCTTACTCCCAAAAATTCTTAACATTATTCAAGCCATCTCTGTACCTCCCCCATACTGGATAATTAAAAAAATAAATGTAATTTTTCAAAAATTTTTATGGTTTCCAAATAAATCTAGAATTGCTTTATCTCACCATATGAAAAGCTGGGATAATGGAGGCATAGCGTTAACTAATTAAAAATTTATTCAATTTCATCTATAGTAAAAGTGATTTCTCTCTTAATTGATACTGAATATCAAGCTAAATAGAAAAAAAATTGTTTGAAATATTAATGTCGGATACTATAAAAAATAACTCTCAGAAATTGTTGTTTATAAACAACCCTTCAATTTGGGTCCTAAAAGACCAGCTTTCCACCTCCTGTTCCCTAAAATTTAAATGTAATTATTTAACACTTCTGTTAAAATCTTTTAGAAATTTCATATTTAAATATAATATATAAAAAGACTGGTTATTCCTTCTCTTTCTCATAGCCTACACATCAGGTATTCTTTTTACCACTGAATAAAACGTGTACAGAAAAACATATTTTTTTGGTATCAAATGATGTCAAATAATGATTTGAAATCAGTAAATTTACTGGATACTAAATTCAGATTAGGATCCCTTCTTTGGTTGGAGCTACATGAAGGAAGGAATTTTATACAAAATAAAATTGATTTAATGCCCCCTTCTGTTAAGAAAGTTATACCAAACATAATACATTACTTGATTTTATCTCTTCAGAATAATTCTCCTTCCACCAATAAACTTTTGCATATTTATATAAAGCTATAAAATCAGACCTAGATGTTTACCCTGACAGTTACTGGAACTTTTTCATTTCCATCAATAACCATTCTCCTACAGACAAAGACAAAATCAATATTTTGAAATCATCCAGTATGACTACTTCTTTGTTAAGATGGAAAATATTTTCCTGGAAATATCTAAATAGATCATTTATTACTCCTCTTATAATGAGTAAAATTGAAAAAAAAGAGATAAATTGTTGGAGATGTAATAATAATGTAAATGCTGATTGGTCCCACATGTTCTTTGATTGTAATGAAGTAAAACATTTTTGAGAAGATATAAATGCTTTTATGCAAGCTATTTTTACAGATAACTTCACTTTAAACCTTTAATATTATTTAATAGTCCAGTTCCAACCTATATTAAGGTATCTGATTACCCTTTGATTTGCTCAACGCTAGCCAAAGCAGGAAAAATAATAACGAGAAATTGGAAATCTAATTCCTCTCCATCATTACAAGAATTTAAAAATCTTCTTAATGAAGTTTGTTGTTTGGAAAAACAGACCATTGGGAATAGAATTTCTAAAAATACTACTACTCTTCACAGTTGGAATAAAATATATGATTTGTTACAAAAGTAGTTCAATATTACAGTATATATCATTTACATATTTATAAAATATCTTAAATGTATTAGATCTATGGTGAACATATTGTATATAGTTATAAATTGTTTATTGTTATGTTTTTATTTCATGTAAAATTCATTTTGTGTTTAAAAAAAAGAGATAATTTCATTCAACTTTATTGTATATTACATTTCTCAAATAAAGATGCCTTAAAAAAAATTCCAACATCACTGCTTACAGTCAGTATACATGTTGTTAACAGTGTTGTCACCCACATGTGCAATGTTCATGTGTAGATGTTTCCTGTTACAAAAGTTTATTCTACAGTTTCTTTGGGAAGGCTTTATTGAGGAATGATACTGTCATTTGAATAGACTGTCATTCCATAACAGCTGTAGTGAGACACATCACCAGGACTGAGGACATGAGATGATGTAATGTATGTTGTTGCCTAAGTAAGGCATGTGTTCCAATATGGCACCATATCCACATTGTACATAATTGCTCTTCTACCATCACACTGACAACAGAAGGAGGCTACAGGTGTGTTTGGGTGTACCTAGTATCAGGCAATGTTGTTTGACATGCATCCAGATTCTGTCTAAGTAATTACAGGGACACATATTCCCTGATTCATACATATGATATAATGCTTTCACATAACCGCACATATGAAATCTGGCAATGCACTTATACCATGGTACAAGTATTGATCCCACTATGCTGTTGATTTCTCAAGACTTAAGCAAGTGTTCCAGACCAGCCTTGAGTGACTGTAAGCATTTGTGTCCTTAACTGTTCTGCAGGAAAGACATCCCCCACAATTACACCTTGTACAAACAGAGTGGCGGAGGCCTCCCCATCCATTTTAGCTGATGTAAATTATGGTCAAATAAAGTACAGCTGATTGAATTACTTCACGTAGGTGGTGTTCAATGGTTGTTATAACAGCTCCACAGTGGTGAATGTGATTAGTAGCCATATTATTAGTTGGAGGAGTTGTACAGGTTTATGTTCAGTTCTAGTATGGGAATTCATTTTGTGCGATCTTACTGACATCACATGACAACCATTGCATCACATCAGTTTTATCCCTTGATATCTTACATGAACACATGCAAATTTAGCTTTGGATTTCATGGCAGTAGACCTTTGTTCTGCCAATGTCATGGTACGAGTGCTACTGTGGCACGTCCAGTGAGCACTGTGGTGTACAGAAGTGTGCTCCAATTTTTGAATGGTATGTGTAGAAACACAGAGCAACCTTCCTTGACCATAGAACTTTGACATATGACTGATCACAACTATGTGTACATGAGCTTACTCATTTAATTGCCATCAGTCTGAAATGATGATATGACATTCATTATCAGGTACATGCCGACAATACACAGGCCTGCAGAATATATTGCATCATAGTGTGGTATTTTTATCTGTTCTTATCTATCTGCACAATAACTGTATCAGGCAGGAATCCCTTATACAAGGGTATTACATATGTCATACTTTGCTCCCACACTGGTAACACCACACACACCTACTTATGGGATGCATAACCATTGGAATATTTAAGTATATAGTACCTTTCAAGGGTGATCATCCTTGAACATGCAATAGGCCATTTTCTGTAGTTTACACAGTTAATACACAGATCAGTGGTAACATTAATAGGGTGGGTTCAATTCTTGCAAGAGGAGATAGTGGCATCTAAGCCATTCCTATTTTCCAACATTTTATATTGACAAAATGCATGCTATGTAAGTATCCCATAATGTATGTACTGTCCTTGTAACTGTCACCACAACTCAGCATAGTTGTGACATTCATATGTCATGTAATCTCCTCTGTTATAATGTTAATTTGTGTAAGTCACATCCTATAATATCATGTGTGCTTTTATTTACCTATATTTGCTTAGGAAGTGTGACCACCATTAATTATTATGACACATGTACCGAAAAAATGTATTATTATTACAAAATTTTCTTTGTGATATAAGCACCTCCATATGAATTATCCTACTATAATTTGAGCATTTCCCTCCCTTCTTCCATATTTCTGTACATATCTCTGATTTCTGTGTACATTGTCCTCAGTATGATTTCCTTGTCTAGTAACCCATCTATTGTAGTTGCCCTTATCATTTCACCTACCCTCTTACTTATCTCTGTATTCATATGTTTGAATTATGTGCATATTACACTCAGTACACATTCCCTGCCTGGTACAGCTTGCATTATTTGCCCTGTGTAGCTTTTCCTGCTGTCCACATGAGCACGCTTACGAGCTTTGCCCATAGGCAAGCTTGTTTGCTTACTGTGTGTGCTTGTGCTGCTCAACATGTTTTTCTTGCCACCAATGCTGTTGTTGGACACAAAAACATGCCTGTATTCATGTTAGTGTGAGAAGCAGCATACATGAATCCCACAAGTAGTCTAAATGCTTTTGTTTTCAAGCTTCCAGCACTCCCAAGACTAAGATGGCTGACTGCTTGTATAACGTAAAATGGGGGAGGAGGTTGCTGGATTAATTACCAAACACTCTAGTTACAACTAGCACAACTGGTCAAAGTTGGCTTTTTGTTTTACGTTTGAAAACTAACTGCAACACAAAATTAGATGAGCAATGCTAATAATCCACTTAAGAGTTCAGAAAAATAACAATTGATACTATTTGAAAAATGAGTAAAACACAGAATTAAATGAGCAGTATTGATAATCCACTTAAGAGCTTAAAGAAATAACAATGGATACTGTAAAATCCAAATCAATTTATAGTTGTAGCTTCAGATTCAGAATAGAGCTAGTAAAAATGTAATAAAATGAAGGCCCACTCAGAACACCAAGGCTCAGTACATAAACCACTTGAAAAGTACTGCAGACTGTAATATGCCTTATATTAATAGCTTTAACTTCAGATAAAGAGCAAACACAATACACAGGACTGATTTTTGGATGCAAAATATAGTCCAATTGCTTTGTCTTCAAGCTTCCAAGATTCCATCAGTCTGAAGAATAACTTGATGTGCAGTCTATTTTTTTTTAATTTTCACAGTAACACTAAACATAGGTCTTTGAGCATCTTTTAGTTTTTAAACTCAAAGTTAGAGTTTCCTTCTTAAGGCTAGTAGGTTTCAAAAATACAGTCGTATGTTTCCACTAGGATTTCCTGATTTTGACTAACTGCACATGATGTCATAATATATATATATATATATATTTTGCCTTGTCCTGCAGATTGCTGGAAATTGTGGCTAAAATTCCACAGTTACCTCTCTTTCTCCTCTGTCTTTAGTTTTCCAGGTATCATGAGTAAGCCATTTTGATAGTTATTTATTTTTTTTTAGTAGAAGGTTTTTTCACATGCATAATACATGGAAATTCCATGAAATTATAATAAGATTGACATTTTCTTCATGTCATCTCTCTTTAACAGCAGTAATTTGAATACTAAGGCCTTGATCCTCTTGTTATAAGTATTATAATTTATTCTCCACCCCATCCACCATGTCTCAAGCGATTCTGTCTTCTACAGCTACTATAAGTCTCCTTATATTCTCAACTTCCCTTTTGGACTTATTTACAAGTGTCCTGTTTTTAATGTTTTACAAATATTTTTTTCATAATGCAAATCTGTTCTGATGTACTATACCCTCATTTCCTCAAATGCTATAACTCCTGCATCTCCTTAACAACTTCAAGTCTTTCCTTTCCTCTCCTCTGGTATGTTGTTTGACAAGATGAAGTAAGCCACAGTCATACCACTTGCTAAAATAGGCTCCCTTCTTGATATCAGCAAATAATGTATAAAACATCAGATCAAGAAAAAAGATTATAAGCAGCCAAGTTATATCACCTTTGAATCTGATTGGCTTATAATATTAAGTAATACGACAGTGGCCTGTTTACCATTTTGCCCCTAAGAGATAGATGAACTGGCCTCAGGCCACTCAAGCTAACACTAGGTTAACCCTCTGATAATACAGATCATTTGCCAAACCAGGGCTGCTGGCAGAAGAGATGGATTCTCTGTGTTGTACTAGTTTGCTCCAAATCTCTTCTTACTCTTTGTGAGGCCTGCTCAAGTTATGGTGTTTTTCCTTTCCAGAGCAGATTGCTTTCATACTAAATTAACTCTGACTTTGAACAGCACTAAATCATCAGTACACACATTCACTTACCACTGGTTAAAAAAAAAAAATTACACTCTGCCTTGGAGTCTGTCTTTAATGGTATCATTTTCTCAGATGTCCAAACTGACGCCACATTCTGACTCAACAGCTGAACATAGGGCAGTAAACTGGGACCATTGTCTTTTACTCAGCTGTTACTACCTTCTTTCAAACAGTACATAATATTACACATGAATAGTGTAGCAGAAACAATCATGTTTTCAGAGCCTATGAATGTAGTACACTGGCATTTGGCAAACAAAAAAAATCACCGACTTTATACTCTGTTGTTGGGAAATATGTAAAAGTTGAAAAATTGCAAAAGACCTTGGACTCCTAGATAATAGCCTTTCCTTTGATACGCACATAACCCATCACCATCTAGAATGCATACAAAGTTGCCTATCTGATAATGTTTTGGTGGACTGAGATTTGTACCGGGGAACTAACTGTCCCTTTTTATACATCTCTTATCAAACCAATTATAAAATACTGTGCCCTGTTCTGTAATCTATACAGATGTTATCTGCTAAAATTGAAGTAGGTAGCAAAACAGAAGGAAATTTCTCTTCTCTGCAGTTTGTCACACTGTTAGAGGAGACATGTGGCTGACATCTGGAGTATTAAATAACACTTTCTGTTTGAAATCTTTTGCTAACAATTCCCTTCTGCTGACCTGAATACAAGGAGGCACTCAACTTCAACAAAAAATTGTATAAACCATAAAGTGAAATGTTACAACTTCATATATCAGATTCTTCCACAATTGTTGAATAAACTCCCCCTTTCAATTAAACTGAGAATATCCATTCAAAGCTTTAAGAAGGAATTTGATGACTACATGGAGTCCTGTAATTTCCAAAACAGGATCTAGGGCAGAAAAATGTCTGGATGACCAGTAGGTCTTGAGCATGTTTACCAAACCTATGAACCTATAAACACTTACAAAATCTAATTGCCTGCACATCTTCCTTCATTTCATGTACTGTAAAACTCCTTTCTTGACTTCACCTTATTAAATACTCTCTCATTCTCCCGGGATGCTAGACATGTTGTCTTTACTTTCCCTTAGTGGCATGCCATCCCCATGAAAAACTGTGTAGGGCTATTTACAGATCAATGCCTACATACAGAATTCCTCCTGTCTGATGTGACTTCTACAAACAAGAGTTTTCCAGAAAAAGTATTTTTGTGGTTTGTTATACTGATAAATTCAAACAGCGGATGACTGTCAATTTTTTGTTACACAATTTATCACATAAGCAGCTACAGGTTGGTGTCTTGGCAGCCTGATGTACAGTAATGCACCTTGATAAATTAATATTTCAAGCCAAGCTTAAATACAGGTATAAGGTATTCTAGCTGCTGAGAAAAAGGGCATGAAGCAAGGTTAAAGCTTTTATTTTCACACTGATTATGAAAATCTGGTCCATTTAGAGATTCATGAATTCTTTCATAATAACCAAATACTTCAAATAAATAAAAAAAAAGATTTTTTGTAATTAATCTAAGATTCTCCCATCTGTTATATTCAAGTACTTAAGACCGGGATGCAGAACTCTGCTGTATTGTTGAAACAAACATTTTGTACAGAGGCAGGTTTACTGAAAGAGCTACTAAAATCTAGGTTAAAAGTTTGATCCAATAATGTCTAAACAACTTGGAGCTATAAAAAAAACAAGTTAGCTCTTTTTCATTATTACAATTAATGCAGCATCACAGAAGTTGGTGGGAACACGTATATATTTATTATTTATTTTATTTTTATTTTTATTTTTTATTTTACATTTGTTTACAGGAGAAGTCCGACTGGACAAAATGTCCTTTTTCAGCAGAGGTCCGGGGAGAAAAGCTCCACATTTATAAATAACCATAAGATACACACACACACACACACACACATATATATATATATATATATATATATATATATATAAAGAGAGAGAGAGATTATATATATTAGATATAGATATACATATAGATATATACATATAATATATATATATTAGGCATAGGCTCCATATGATTAGAAGACATCGATCACTACTGACTATCCATAAGGTAGCCTAGAACAGTGCAGAGGAAGGTGGTGATTAAAATGAAACAGACTGAGTTGGTCCAATACATTTGTCTACTTAAGGAAAATGTCTTTGACCAGTGTAACTTGTAAAATGTTCAAGTTTATCTTTTAAGAAAGTCTGCCAGGGGATTTTCTTTGTTTATAATGTAAATTACTTGGGGGGGGGGTCAAATTCATTATAAAAGCTTGTTTTTAAATAATAATTGCAATTGTACAAAGATTGCAAAGATTGTAAGAGTAGGTTGTCTCCTGATTTTTGATGTACCACATTAGCACAGTGTTTCCTGTCACACTCTACAGAGTCCATCTTTTCACAGCTGGCTGGAAATCCTAGGCTTCTGCTTGAGGTTGGTGAATTGTTTTATATGGGATGTGGGCTTCCATCCCTGAACGTTTTTAGGCTCCCTTGATGAAACTCTCAGGTGTAGTCTATAGCATGAGTTTTCAAGCTCTGACATGATAATGGAGGTATAAGGGCTGACCCTTGATTAATGTCAGTTAGACTATGTCACTACTACTATAATTCTTCAGTGAAGGATGGACGAATGTACTCTGAGCAATTTGACTCCAAAGGCTAAGAAATCACTGCAAGATTGTTGAATAAACTCCCCCTTTCAATTAAGGAGTACAGTCATAAAAGGAATACAGAGAAAGAAATGGTCATGCACCAGTTCAGTGAGGACTGAGGTGAGCAGGGAGGGACATTCAGCCAAATAGGAGAAGTGGATGGCAAAACAATACAGAACTGTGGATAGGCTTTATAGGGTGAGCACAGGATGAATGAGGAAGTGAGCAACACAACAAGGAAGCTAACTAACAGAGACAGTCAGAAGTGCTGAGGTGGTGGATGTAGAGGGGGAAGTTCAAGATGTTCAGGAGAGTAGCATGGGCTGGAATGGAGGTTTGACCAGGAGCACTGAGTTCAAAAAGCATGTGGACTGGAAGTAAAGTCCATTCTTAAACAGTGTTCACAAGCATATTGTACATGCCTCTATGTCATACTGGTACCTTTAGAGTGATATCCATTCATGTGGCTAGGTACACAGAAGCACAGACAGGATGTGTCTATCTATGGTTTAATATCTATGACACAATTATGCACTGAGTCTATCAGGCATAGTAGTTATAGTTTGGTTTGGCACCAGTGTGTTATAGAATACTGATGGACTGCCATGTACCAACAAGCGATCACGGGGACCATAACAGACTTAGCCCTATCCACCTTTAAGGAGGCATGTTTAAAAGTTCTTGCCTCACTTTATGAGTCCTTAATATTGCCAACCCCCAATCAGGTGGTATCATACATGATAACCATGGTGTATTTTTATGTCTACCCATTCAATCATAAAGACTATCCTTAAAGGCAAACAAATTAGTACTTCACATGATATGCACTGGTAGCTTATTCCACTGAGTTAGGAACATATCTTCCCAGCTACAGAACAAAACTGTGAAAAAAAAGACAAAATAATGACTGTCCACACAGATAAAATGTTAAGAGCTTTCTTTCATTTTAATCAAAATGAACTTCTTCAGAACTATCCAGTAAATCAAGTTTAAATCCAAAATTTGATTAATAAATAAACCAATCATTAATAAATACCATTTTCTTAAAGGCAAAAGTATCAAATGTGAACTAGAACACTTGACACGTATACAAAAACATATAGCACATGCAAGTGTGCACCTACTGTAAAAATACTTGTCAAACATACTATTTAATAATATAGTCTGTTATTTGAAAGACATTTAACATTTAAGGTCTCATTTAGACCAGGAATGTGATCTGCCCTATGGAAAACCTGCCCTCTAAGCTCCTTGTTTTCCAGGGCATTATTAAATTCTGTGACAAATGGAGTCAAATCTATGTCATCCAACATAAAAAATACAAATTTCTTGAAGTCAGAACACTCCAAAGCATGTCTGGCTAAAGCATCATTAGTATCTTTATTTCTAATAGCCAACCAATGTTCGTAAATCCTTTTATAAAGGGCTCTAGTTGTTTTTCCCACATAGAAATTGTGACAGGTGGAGCAGGTTGCCAAATATACTACCCCCATACTTTTGCAGTTGTATCTGCCTTTACTGACCACCATTTTATTAATATGTGGAAAAAATATATTTTTTGATGAAATCAATAAACCTGCATTGTTTGCAGTTATAACATGGTTAAGTGCCAGTGGCTCCTATAACAGTTTGGTGTTCTCCTATTTCTAAAATGGACTTTACACTTGCAACCTTTTTCCTAAAAGGAGTGTGGGTGGTCCCCTAATACTCTTGCTAAGTCTCGGTTTCCCAAAATAACTTTCCATTTGTTGGAAATTGCCTGTTTGATACTATAGCAATCAATACTAATAGTAACAGGAAAGGCACTGTCCATTTTTTTTACCTTCCTACTGTTATTGTTAGCAATAAACCCACTAGTTAAAATTGGAGGGCACTTTTCCATCCTAACCAATAATATCTGCTCGAAAATTTCCCTCAGCTTTTCATATGGATACCTTCTATGGACAAACATGAAAATAAGTTTGTTTGCCTCACAAATGAAATTTTCATTACCTGAAATTAATCTACTGAGGCGTATAATTTGTCCTCTGACCAAGTTCAGCTTCATGAACAAAGGATGACCACTCTCAAAATGAAGGAAATTATTAGTATAGGTGTCCTTTCTGAACACCGTCCTGGTGAATCTTTTTTCAAGATTCATATTTATATTCAAATCCAAGAAGTGCACATTCCTGCCAACTTTACTTAAAATGAACTTCAGTCCCATTCTGTGTCTGTTCATATCATCCAAAAATAGACTTACCTCATCAGTAGATCTATTCCAGACAAAAAAAAAACAAATCATCGATAAATCTATAAAAGGAGACATATTTAAATATCTCCAGTTTGGTCAGGAAGGACAGTTCCCACCAACTTAACACTAAATTGGTGAAAGCCTGTGCTACTTTAGCCCCCATAGCAACCCCACAGGTCTGATGGTATATTCTTCCGTCAAAGAAAAAAAGTTATTTTTCAACACTAAATCAAGTAAAAGGCAAATAGACTATACCATTATGTTGTCAAGCTTAGAGTGTTCCTTCAAAAAACTTTTCATAGCTTCTACCCCATACTTTGATCAATAGAAGTATGTAGGGATGCTACATCTATGGTAACTAGTAGTGTTTCTGTACCTGTAAAAGTGTAATTTCTAAGAAGGTCCAAGAATCTTTCAAAAAATATGGAGTCTTAACAACTAAGGGGTTGAGCAAATAGTCCAACTAATGAGAGATGGTAACAGTTTTACCCTTTTTGGCTGACACTATAGGTCTAAAGGGTGGATTGGTCACATCTTTATGCATCTTTGGAATACCAAAGAAAACACCTAACAGAGGTTCTTCTATGTAAAGGAATTCATAGGTGTTTAAATTAATGTAATTTTTGTTTAACAGTTCCATCAAAAGTTGGTCTATATTGTGAAAGTTTCTCCTCACTGTGTTTTTGCTGACCTACTGATAATTATTTTTGTCATTTAGTAGTTCCTTGCTGCATGCTTGATAGTCACATGTTCTCATTATGACCATCCCATTGCCCTTATCAGCTTTCATAAACCTATACTGTTGACTCTTTCTCAAGTCAGTCAAAATTTGCATATCTCTCTTATTTTTTTTTTTTTTTTTAACTATGGGTTGTATTTGTTCCCTGTTTATTAAATATACATCAGATGTCATTCTCACACAATTCATTCAATATGTTGAGTGTCGATGTCAACGTTGGGTTCACATTACTTGGTTTTCTACATTCAGTGTTGTTTCAATGTTCTCTTCCATCAAAAACATATATAAGATTTAATTTTCTGATGTATAGAAGTTTATTCTGGTTTTTGTGAATTTGGTGGTTTTTACATCTCTCTCCAGCTAGGCATATGTCACAGGTGTAAATTTAGGTCCCCCATATGGATATTTGTAGCAGCATTGGGTTGGAAAGAAATAGGAGTTCAAATGAGACTGGGTCTTTTACTCCCCAAAAAGTGAGACACGGGTCACTTTGGAGCAGCCGGTAGATTAATGAATATATATGGAGATTTGTGCTAATCTGTTGGGATGGCTGAAGAATTTAAGGCCTTTAACTGTTTTGATTAAAAATCATTGGGGAGTTTCCAGTTGAGTGATATGCATGGATTTGTGCACACTAAAGGGGGCCTTGTATTTAACCATGGGTTTAAGGGAAGAGTACAGTGGTAAGATGAGTTCTTTTAATCTTGAAGTTATTGGAAATTAACTGGGCCGGGTAGAATGAATTACTGATTATGGTGGAAACATGATCAAATAAGAGATAGTTCTTTACATAAGTACATAGGTCTCTTATGACCATATCTGTTCAAAAATAGTATCACTTATAACATGAGGTGGAAACAGCTTTTTTTACTGAATGCTAATATGCTGCACTTTTTTGCATTTAGCTTGGGACCATTTCCAGTAGACCAGATATATGCATATTCCAACCTTTTGTGAAACAGTTTAATATCAGTGGATGTGCAAATAAAGGTGTCCAGCATGCAATCATCATCATATTTGGTCAATCGCATTTTTATTGGCTTGAATGTCTGCAGTATAAATATCAAATAGGACAGGAACCAGTATTGATCCTTGTGGCATCTCAGAAGTTACAATTTTTCATCCAGAGAGGGTACCAGCAACTTTCACTACTTGCTATCTGCTGAATAGCCAGTATGCAATGCAGTGGACAACATAAGGGTTTACATTACATTTGTCTAACTTTTCAATAATTCCAGCATGTGGGATGTAGCATCAAAAGCTTTGGCCAGGTCAAGGTAAGCAGGGTGTGCAAAGAGTAACCACTATCCACAGCCTCTGTAACTTTTTAAAAGAGGTTTTACTAAGTTGAGAAGACTTTACCTACCCTTCACAAAACCAAACTGAGTGGTATCTTGATTAAGTAAGTTGCCTTTGTCTGCATTAATGAGTTATGCCATGATAAATTCAATAACTTTGCATATAAAGCTGGTGAGGCTGATAGATCTATAATTATCTGGGTCTCTAGAGAGACCACCCGAGCAGTCACAATGACTATTTTCATTATCAGGGACAAAACCACCGGATAGGCTGAGGTCGAACAGTTTAAGTAGAGGCTCATGTACAGCATACTTGACACTGATGAGAATGCAGCCTGGGATCTTATTTGATTCCATAGAAATTTTATTTTTAGCCTTTGACATGGAAAAATAAATATTCAGAGAAGGAGTGTGCAACAGTGTGGGTAGGTAGGGTAAGGTAAGTACTAAATTTACCAACCACAAAGTGGAAATGTAAGTACTAAATGTATTTGCTAATATACTAGTGTTTCAGCTCCTGATAATGTTTGTGATGGCATAACCTTGTATTTGGGCAGTCTATTTAACCCCCCAGGTACAAAATTTTAGGTTTCACTTAAAAGATTCATGGGACTTATTAGAAAAATTAAGAAGTTTTAATACAAGCTATAATTACAAGGGTAAAATCATAAACGTCATTACTGTAGATGTCAATTCTTTGTTTACATGTATACCTCATGTTAAAGGTATAAGAGCTTTAAGATGTTATTTAACAAAATACACTAATTTTTCATCAGACAAGATATATGTTTGTTGTATTTTATTGGAAGTTATTTTGGAAAACAACTATTTTATATTTGACAAACAGTATTTTAAACAAACTCAAGGAGTTGCCATGGGGCGAGTGTGGCACCATCTTATACAAATTTAGTTATGGCAAGGTAGGAACTGGAAATGTTAGTCAAATTATATTATATAAACATTTTATAGATGACTTTATCTTTATAGTAGATTTAGATCAAGAAAAAGCAGATGACTTTGTTAGGGACCTAAATTTAACTTCAGAATTCTTAAAATGTAAACTTAGTGCATTTGGAACACATATTCATTTTCTGGATGTTGATCTAGACTGGGATTTGTTAAATAAAAAATGAACAGTAAAATATATAGAAAATTAACTTTCTCCAGTAATTATTCACATTTTAGAAGTGGCCTTCCTAATTATATGAAGCAAAATATTCCTAGAGGACAGTTTATACATGCATCTAGAATGACTACAGGAGATAATGATTTTTTAAGAGAGGTTTCAACAGTTATAGAGATGTTTAAAGACAGGGGTTATAATGAGAAAATGTTATATAAAACAGAATTAGAAGTGCATAACAACAGAGAGACAGTATTTAAACCCATATTAAAGGGAGGTTACATGAGAAAGAAGGTAAAAGTTTAAAGCCTGTTTTAAAGGTGGATATGTCAGTAGATTCAGAAATTATAAAAAATATAGTAAAAAAATAACTGTAAAATACTGCAGGGTAATCAAGATTTATGGAACAGACTTAGTCAACATCAACGTTTTGTTTATTACAAGACAAGAAATTTTAAAAGTATGTTAGAGAAGGATAAAACCGTGGATATTTTCCCACATATCACTAAGAAGTTGGGTATGTCTTCATGTGGTTCCTGTAATGTATGTAGATTTATGTTATTACCTATATTTATTTGGACAGTTTGAAGTCCACTATATATTTAAAAGGAATATACAAATGTAAAACTGAAGGTTTGGTGTATATTGCCCTGTGTTCATAGGTTCATAGGTTCATAGGTTTATACTAGGCTATCTGCCCTAAGGCATTTATAAGCCTAGCCCAAATTATTGTGGCTTACGCCACCCCTTATATGAAAAAATACTGTGCCCATTAGTTTGTTGTGCCTCTGTCCAGCAGTGACCCAGAGATGATTCCCGGGGTAAACCTACGATCTCCCATCCACAGGTCTAGATTTCTCTTGAACAGAGTCAGCGAGGTGCTCTGCCTCACATGGACCGGGATTTTATTCCACAGCATAGGGAGTCTCTGAGTGATAAATCTATCCCTCCAGCACGTCCTATTTATATCCGTGCTAAGGTTTAAGTCGCTTGCTCTAGTGGTTTTGGTGGATTTGGATTTTTGAGGTGGAGCATGTCCATTAATTCCGGGTTGGACATGGCCTTGTATGTCAGGCACATGTCACCTCTGAGCAGACGGTATGCGACTGAATAGAGCTGGAGTTTCTTCAATCTGGCAGCATATGACAGATTTTGGAGTCCCTTTATCCTTTTGGTGAGGAACTTTTGGGGTCTCTCCAATTGCTGCAGATGTCGGGTGAGATACATCCCGAATGGGGCATTGTACTCGATCATTGGTGTGATAAGTGAAGAGTACAGGGGAACAATGACCTCACTAGATCTGGATGTGAATCCCTTCATGATCAGGTGGGCAATGTAGAAGGTCTTTCTAACCACTTTAGCAATGTGAGTGTCAAAAGAAAGGCCACTGTCAACCTAGGTCCCCAGGTCCCTGATAACCTCTTCTGTGCTTAGTGGATTGCCACCTATATGGTAGCTTGGGGTTACCTTGTTTTTCCCGAAGGGTATGACTATACATTTTTGGCGTTTAACTTCAGGCCATGGCTCTGGCACCAGCTATCTGTTTCCGTGAGTCCCTTCTGAAGGATATCAGTGTCCGATGCACTTTCCACTATGGCGCCCAGTTTGCAGTCATCTGCAAACTTTGTCAGCCAAAGTCCTCCCATGTTGGCCTGTACTTCTGAGAAGTAGATGCCAAACAATAGGGGCCAAGGACCGAGCCCTGTGGGACACCACTTGTGACCGGCTTGGAGTCTGACACAGCGCCAGCAACTCTAACCCTGTGGGTTCTGTCCTTAAGCCAGTTTGCAACCCATCTTGTGACATATGGGTTTACATTTAAGCTGGTAAGTTTTTCTACAATACCCGAGTGGGGTATTGTGTCGAAAGCCTTTGCAAGGTCAAGGTAGGCTGTATGGACTGCCTTTCCTCATCAATGGCCTTGGTGACTATTTCAAGAAGTCGACCAAGTTCAAAAGGCATGATCTTCCCTTGACAAAGCCAAACTGGGTCGGGTCCAATGTCTGCAAGTCCCCTATATCTTTGTTTATGAGCTCCATTATGATCCTCTCCATAGCTTTGCAGACTAGACTTGTTAAGCTTATGGGGCGGTAATTACCAGGGTCCGTGAGGTGCCACCTTTGTGGAGTGGGACCACAGTTGCCGTCGCCACTCCTTGGGCACGTATCCTGTGGTAAGGCTAAGATTAAACAGCTGCCTTATGTGCGGGTTTAATTCCTCATTTAGCTCGTGTAGCACACAGCCGGGGACACCATCCGGTCCCATTGATGCTGTGTTTTAGCTTTAGAGAGAACAGCTTTCACCTGCGCATTTGAGGTGTCCGGGAGGCAACACTCGGCTGGGATAGTTATCTCTCCTTTAGGGTGGGAGAGGGGGGTGAAGTTTGCACTGAACCTGTCTGCCAGTATGTTGGCAATGTCTGTGGGTTCAGTGATTTTTGTATCATTTTGGACTAATTCTGAGCATATCTGTGAGTTTCCACCCAGGTTCCTAACATAGCTGAAAAAGGCCTTATGATTGTCCTTTGAATCCATGGCAATTTTTCTCTCAAAATTGGCCTTAGTTGATTTTATGAGTGCTCGTATTTTTTTACTAATAATGATCAGGGGTGACTTCCCTTTTATGGATTTTGTTCTATCATGTAATAGCTTTCTCCTCTTATTGTAAAGTTTGTTAATGGCTGGGGTCCACCAGACTGGACGTTTGCCCTTTGTGGAAAGAGTCTTGGTTTTATTTGGGATTGCCTGATCCATGCAGTCCTGGAGGTGTTCATAGAAGGCATTTTGTAAGGGCTTCCGCAGCTTGGGTTGTGGTTTCCTCTGACTCAGGGGCCTTGAAGGATACCACACCAGTCTTGAGTAGTGTGAAGTTTGCTTTAGAGAAGTTCTTCACTATGGTCTTTTTGTTTGGGGTGGGGCGGGATGTGGATTTCCAGTGAGATTAGTTTATGATCAGATCTCACCAATGAGGGATATACTTCCGGTGTGGAGCATTTTGTCCCCATGTTTGTGACAATGAGATCTAGTATATTTTCTCCTCTCGTGGGAACAGTGACTAGCTGTTCCATGGCATTTGAATTTATGAACTCCAGGAACCGTTGGGCTAGAAAGTTAGGGCTTGAGTAATGTTCCCAGTCTATATTCGGGTAGTTGAAGTCACCCAATATGATGGTGTTTGGAGATACATTTATACCCTCCAGTGTCTTCAGGAAGGCTGTGTGGGGTTCCTGAGTTTGAGAGGGTGTTCTGTAGCATGCTACAATTTGTAGAGCAGTTTTGCCTATTGTTAGTTGCACCTGGATGGTTTCCGAAGCTTCATGCGTTGCCACCAACCTGGAGGTGTGAGTATCCTTTATGAATATGGATACACCCCCTCCTTTTGTGGAGTGGTCCGGGTTTTGGGGCCGGAACGCATGATATGAGGTAAAACCTAATAGTGCCGGGGTGCTCTCAGGAGCCTTGAACCAGGTTTCAGTTACAGCACAGACATCGATGTTCTCCATACTGAGAAGGGCCTCGAGTGCGTGCATTTTGAGATTTAGACTTCTGGCATTGAGCAGCATTACCCTCAATTTCTTCCCATTTTTGTTTTCTAGGGTGGTAGGTTTAGAATTTGAGCCTTGCCTAAAAAGGCACTATGGGGTGGCAAGAGCCTTAGCCAATATCCGGAATCCCAGGGTGACAGGTGCAAGCCGTCCCTTGCGAAGCAGCGTGGCTTGTCAAGCATGTCATCCCAGGCAGACAGACACTGGATCCCCTTTGAATGACACCAGACATTAAGCCAATTGTTAAAGCTGATCATCTTGTCTCTATATTGTGGCATCATTCTTGGTGAAGGAAGGATACTGCTCAGGGTTAGGGTCATACCTGCCTGGGCTACATAATCAGAGAGCTCCTCTATGTCTCTTTTCATGCAGTCCAGGGAGGTCCGTCTCAGGTCGTTCACACCAGCATGGACAATGACTGTGTCATATTTGTACTTGCTGTGGAGTGACCCGAGTGCTTGTGTTATGTGGCGGATTCTAGCGCCCGATAGGCAGCTTACTGTGACCCTCTCCTTGTTCAGCCTGGTGAGTGGGACGTCAGTGTGTCTGACTATGGAGTCACCTATGACAAGTATGTTTGGTGTTGTATTTGGCCTTAAGGGCTGTGACTGCTTTGCACACTGCTTTTGTGGTTTATGTGTTGCTTGTGGGGTGTCTTGAGGTAGCAGTTGTTTGGGTGTCTGCTTTGGAGGCCTCTGCTGTTTAGGTAAATTTTACTCAGAGCCTCCGAGTATGTCTTTGTGTGTTTATGTGTTTGATTCAGTGGAGTGGTAGCATTATGTGAGGCTGGTTTTGTGGTGTGTGTAGTTGCCTTCTCCTCCTGTCTGGTCTTGCCAGTCCTGAGTTGAGAGAGCTCAGCCTCCAGTTTGGCTAAATAGCTGCATCTCTCGCAAGTATTTGTGTTATGTGGGAGGAGGAGAGGGTTGTCTGTGTACATGAGGCAGTTATAACATTGCCTCAAGATTCCCAGATTCACCAGCTGGACCGGAGAGGAGATTGACAACTGACCTTTGGACATGCTAGAATAATATTGGGAAATCCTTAATTGAAAACAAGGGCCAGTGGGGAGTGAGGGTGTAGTGCTTTTAATTTTTAGTGCTGACTTATATAATTGCTTTAGTGAGCAAGTGCCAGGTAACTTGAGTGCAATGTGATACAAGTAACTAAATGCAAAACGACAAACAGTAACTTTCTTTCAAGTGAAACAAGGAAATAAGTACTGTAAGCAATGCAGATAACACTAGTGATCCACAGAAGCTGAGAAGTTGCGTATTAGGTGAATTAGCTTCCAGGGAAATAACAAGCAAACAAACAACAAGTATATAAACAAAGCTAGATTCAGTAGGCCTGGATCTAGTCTATGCTAGAGCAAACAAGGTGAACCAATTTCAGTAAGATACAGTTCAAATATTCAGGCACTATAAACCTTTAACCAGAAAATTCCCAGCTCAGAAGGGCAGAGTCCAGCCTCTTCTCCCACAAGAGTGCAGTCCACGAACCTTCTTAATGTAAAATAACTGGCCTGAAGCCCAAGTGCCTAAACCAGAACTAATACACTTGGACACTGGGCTCTCAATCAGCAGTTCCCAACTTAGAAGGATGAAAGCTACCTGTCCTGCCACCACAGTGCTTGCCACAAACCTTCCTAATGTAAAACAACTGGTCTGAAGCCCAAGTGCTTAATCCAAAAGACTTGAATGATAGCTACACTTTAATCAAGTTACAACCAAGCAGTAATAAATACCATTGAATACTTTAGAGAATGTCTGGATTAGTGCTCAAGTTACACAAACAAAGCTAGATCCAGCAGGCCCGAATCCAGTCTATGCCACAGCAAACAAGGCGCACCAACTTCAGTAAGAAACAGTTCAGATATGCATGCACTATAAGCCTTTAACCAGAAATTCCCAGCTCAGAAGGGCAGAGTCCAGCCTCTCCTCCCACAAGAGTGCAGACCACGAACCCTCTTAATGTAAAATAACTGGCTTGAAAGCCCAAGTGCTTAAACCAGAATTAATACACTTTTAGAATAACAGACACTGAGCCCTCAATCAGCAGTTCTCAACCTAGAAGGATGTAAGCTACCTGTTCTGCCACAACAGTGCAGACCACAAACCTCTCAGTGCAAAACAACTAACTGGTCCGAAGCCCAAGTGTTTAAACCAAAAGGCTTAGAATGAGTTACACCAAGCAGTAATAAATACAATTGAGTATTTTAAGATGATGCAAAAGTAAAAAGAAGTAGGTAAAAACACAAGTACAGTAAAAGCAGATGAAATTTTTTTTTTTTTTTTTTCTGAACAAGTGCTGAGATCAAAGAAACAGATTTGAGTGCTGAAACTAGAAAACTGGCTAGTTACAAGAAAAAAAAAAAAACAAGCTAGAAGGCTTCCCTCAAACACAGAAGGGCTTGGGGGCTCAGAAGCCTACAAATAGTCTGTACCACTTAACAAGAAAGGCAGGAAATAAGCTTGTTCAGGATGTACTACTTTTTATATAGGGATGACCACCCGTAGTTTAGAAAAGCATATAAAATAACTTCTTTATAAGGGTTAAAGATAAAAATAATGCCCTATATAAACATTCAGCTGTTTGTTCCAATTACAAAAAGTTTGTATTTGCAGTACTTGAACAGGTCCCACGCAAATTAAGAGTTGGGAATTTTAAAGAAAAAGTAGAGACTGTAGAAGCTAGATGGCAAATGAAATTGTGTTCTAATAAATTCCCTGGATTAAATGAGAATGTAAACATTCAGTGTTTTTTAAACAAACAAGGTTAAAGGTGTGAAAGTTAATCAATATAGGGTTTGATTTTACAAGATTGTATTGTTTTAACTTTAATTATGTTGGTTAATTAAATGTTAATATATAAAGGAGGTTGATGTTTTACTAAAGTTGTATTCTGAAGAAGTCAAGTGATGCTAAAAGAGTGTTTGCCATTATTTTGGAGTCCTCCAGTAGTCGTGGTTTCTATTAATTTTATTTGCTAATATATTGGCTATATCCTAAAAACTGGAATGTGTGATATTTTTAGAGATGAGCTCAGTGCAATGTTGAACATTATCTTTTAATTTCCTGACATAACTGAAGAAAGATTTGTAGTTTTCTTTGGTATCTGTAGCAACCTTAAGTTCATGTTTTAAATTTTCTTATAGTACTGTTAAGTTCCTTTATGTCATGTTTCAGTGTTGTGTTGAGGTGGGGGCTTTATTAATAAAACAATGCCAGAAGTTAAACAACAACTTGTAGCATTCTTTTTGTTAATAAACTGTATAACAAAAATAACAGATTCCTTATGTTTTATTATTTTCTTTCTTTCGTTATACAGTTTATTAATATGGGAATGCTATTAGTCTGAACAACAAACCGCCAGACCTCAAGGACCTCCTGCATTAGAAGTACATTCAAGTATGTGTTGCAGAAATCTGATTTAAGAGCCCAGAGAAAATGCCCTCAGTGCCTTAGTTTTTTACTTACCAATTGTTTAGACCTGATGGAACCTGTGGTGGTGTATCCTTATTTGTTAAACCACATTACTTCAAGACAGATACCTATAATCCCACACATGGAGCTTATCAAGATTAAAATCATACTTAATAGGATCAACTGTCAGATCACAGAGTGCTACAGTGTCTCCAGAAATATCATATAACATTGCTAAATATTTTTGATACACTCCCAATAAGTAGGAATACTACTATTTTAGGTGATTTTTAACTACCCAGTGATAAACTGTCAGCAATGGAAGATATGTGGAAAAACTTCTTAGATTATATAACCTGCCATTGTGATGTCAGTCCACAAGGGTGGCCCTATCACTAACCCCTGGTGTCCACTCCACAAGGATGGCCCTACCATTAACCCCTGGAATTACAGACCTATCATTCTAATGAGCCTTATATACAAAGCCATGGAACACATCATAATTGGCCTAAATTACTATGATATCAGAAAATCTTATTAGACTCAAATCCAAGCAGTTTGGCTTTGACATGGGTAGATCTTGTCTGATGAATCTAGTGAACAGCTTTGAGGAGCTTACTGCAGGCAAGCTGTTCACAAAGCATACCTTGACCTCACCAAGACATATGATACCATGCTGCATGCAAATGTAATAAACAAGCTGAAGGAGTTCCTACTTGACCCATATGTGCTTAGACATATAACCAAATGGCCTACTACAGGATTCACACATTAAGAGTAGAGGTGCATCCAATGGGAGCATGTAGATGACACTGGAGTTTCTCAGGGATCTGTGCAGCGATCTCTGCTATTTAGTACCCACTTCTCAAATATCCATATGTCAAATACAAATCTCTGGCTACGAAAGTTAACAGATAATTGTAAGCTGGGAGTCTTCAAGTCCTCCTCTGACATACACTTGTCAATAGCTGGTGTACTTAAAATGGGCTCAAGGTCAATATCGAAAAGTGCAACATTGTAGCATTAGGTAAGCACTCTCTATTGCCTACGTACAGCATAGATAACTTAGCACTTCAAAATGAAAAGGTAGTGAGAGACATGTGTAGTTGGTTGGATAGCTCCCTTACGTTTGACCATTATGTTGAAGCAGTGGTTAGGAAATCCTTTTACCTTGCACAGCTCATAGCAAAAGGTATCTCTTCAAGTTCAAAAGAAGACCTCATCTTCTGATACCGCACATTAATTAGACCATCCAATGAGTGCTACACCTCCTTTGGGATGTACCTTACTAAGCATATAAAGCAAATGGAAAGACCACAGAAGTTTTTAACTAAAATTACTGCAGGCTTAAAAGCCCTGAGTTACTCAGAGAAACTGGAGGCTTTATCTCTATATTCAGGGACATATAGACTCCATAGGGATGCCTCACTTTGTTTATAGGGCTATAAGTGATCCAGTAGTCCAAGAACTCTTACCCTTTCAAAAATCAGACAGTCCTACTAACACTTGGACCAGAGATCTAAATCTACTCCAAAAACAAATAAGACAAGGTGGATGGCTAGATTTATCATGCATTGCCTCCCACTTCTTTGGGACAAACTCTCTCTCCAAGTTAAACTGTATGACACACTATCTGCCTTTAAAGGACCTAGGTAATCGGATGAGTATTCATAAATTCTCCCCTAGTATGACTGGCCTAGCGCTCCTTGAAAAGGGAGGTAAGATCTAACAGTGTGAAATAGCAATTCAGTATTTGCCTCACAGCTCAGTTACCTTGGAAATCTTATAATTACATGATACTATGATCCACCAGAGAGGTTTATTTCTTCATAGGTTCATAGGCTGGTACTACGCTATCAGCCCTAGGGCCTATACAAGCCAAGCCATAACAATTCCCTGGCTATTTCTTTCCACACTATTTACTTCCCTGGACCCCTGTCTAACAGGATAACTGACGTGATCCCCGGGGTGAATTTCCTTTCTCCCATCCAATCGTCAAGGTTCCTTTTGAAGAGGGCCAAAGAGGCACTCTGCTTGACATGTATGGGCAATCTATTCCAGAGTCTGGGGAGTTTAAATTTCTGAATTTACCATTATATTTAGGTTGGACAGATACAAGCTTTTCTATGCAGCTGCTTAGATGCTGGTAAAAATTGGAGGTGAATGCATTAGCACTCTCACTTGAGGGCATTTCGAATGCATTGTTGGGAATTTTGCATACATCTTCTATAAGCTGAACTAGATTTACCCTGAAGTACCTAAAGATGGCCTCATTTGGTGGTAGGGTGGTACCATTAAGCATTACAGGGACAATGACTGATTTGCTGTCAGATTTAACTAGGATGAGGAGAATAATAGTAGGGTATAAGGAGCGGCTAGGTCTGTAAGGACCATGTCAAAGATACCAGAGCCTCTAGTGGGTAGTTGTACAACTTGTTTTAGTACATTGGTATTAACAAAGCCTAGGAAATGCCAATCCATGTTAGTGGTGTAAGTGTGCCAGTCACTGTTTGAGTAATTGAGGTCCCTTAGTCAAAAGATATTTGGTTTGATGTTTAACCCCTCAATGGTAGTAAGGTAATTTCTAAGCTCTGTAGCTAGCAATTAAGTAATAGTAGAATCTGTTAAAGGTGATATGGATCTCCAGAAGCTCCAGGTTAGGGTCATGGGTAATTTGATATGAGGTTACGGTCTTTTTGACAAATGCAAATACTCCCCCATATTTACCCAAGGACCTGAAGGCATGATAGGTACAAAACCCTGGTATGGAGGAAGTGCTATGATTGCAATGACATTATGTTTCAGCAACTACATAGATATGAATGTATTTGAGTTGCAGAAGGACCTCAAGTTCTGGCATTTTTCTCTTTAGACTCCTAGCACTGAGTTGTGTCAGTATGATGCCCAAATCTGGATTTGAGTCTACTATGTAGGGATGTTCAATAAGGGCACTCTGCCAAAAAAAAAAAAAAGACACTATGGGGCAATAAGGGCTTTAGCCAGTATGTGGAAGCCCTGATATGAGAGGTGTAAGCTATCCCTGGTATAACTGGAAGTTCTGTCTACTGTCTCATCCATAACCAATACATACTGAATACTCTCAGAATGACAGCAGCTACTCATCCAATCATATCTGCGCATCATTTGTGGTGAAAGCAAGATACTTCTCAAGACCAGTGGCTTTCCTACCTCTAAGACTTGTATAGTAAGCTCCATCATGTATCTCTGCATTGTCACACTGGGTGGTGTGCCTCAGGTCATTCACTCCCATATGGCCCACCACTAGGTTGTAGTCATACTTGTCTGATTTAAGGACCTAAGGGGCCCTTGTGACATCATGGATGCTGGTACCAGACAAGCAGCTTACAATCACCCTGTTCTTGTCCAGTCTGGTAAATGAAGGGTCTGTATGCTTAACTATACAGACATCTATAAGTAAGAAATTTACTGACATTGAGAAGAGTATTAGTGGGTCTTATCGGCTTAGACCTTATTTCCCAGTGACTTTTGGGTGATTTGTATAGAGCTGCAGTATGTGACTCAAAAATGAGTAGATATTACCCTGTGTGCTGGTGGCTGGGGTCTTTTAGAGTGTGTTCTAGGAGATTCTGGCAAATCTTTCTTAGTTTTGGACTTTTAGTGGTGTGTTGTGACTGATATGGAGTTATGGATGTATGATGCTTACTGATAGTGGGCTGATGTGAGAGAGATACCTTCACATTTCTTAAATATTTATCTCTCTCTTGCAGGTTAACATCTATTGCAGTCAGACTGGCCAGAGTAGGGGTGAGAGCAGACTGTTGAGCCATGTTACCAAAGTATGGAGGACAAGAACTATTTGTAGTACTCAGGGGTTGGAGGGACACTACTGTGACAATTTACGGATGAAGTATTTATAGTGATACTTTGATGTTAGGTTAGATGGTGGCTAATAATGCAGAACTTGGTGAAAAGACAGAATTAGGTGTAAGAATTATGAATAGTAGTGATTCAAATACTGGTTGCTACCTGGCTACTACTAGTGCTGATCTCACAGCAGATATGATCAGCTAAAAATCAATGTCCCTTTGCTCCTTCTCTCACAAGAAACAAAACAGTAGCACTGATCCCGTGCTGGTTCCTGAGAAGCAGGTGACAGTCTGTTTGGTGATCAGCAGTCTTATCCCAAATGTAAGTCTATAGAATTATTTAGCCTTCTTCTGGTAGACACCTTGGACAGCACATAGAGCATCTCAGTACAAGAGAACTAAGTTGCAGAATGATCCAAAACCAGACCAGTCAAGGAAGTCTCATACACACTGCCCAATCAGAGAGAGAGTCAGGAATCAATGTCATCATGCTCCGTCTCATGCCAGAAGCAAAACAGTAGCACTAATATCAAGCTGGCTCCTAACAGGGAGTTTTCAGCCTTTCCAGTGATTGTTAGTGTCTAGGATGCCTAGAAAATAATGTTCTTGCGCTCCTTCTCTCAACCAGGAATAAAACTGAATCTCTAATGGTTGAGTCACTCGCATTCATCTGCCACATATGTGGTACACTGCCAGACTGTGGACAACATATGCCACACATGCTGAGTGCATACTAGGTTATATCCTAGATATATGTAATGTATTAATGCATTGAGGGCAATGTGTCATGTGTTTATGATGTGTTCCATATGCCACTGTGGCTGTTGCTTAGTGTGGTTCTCTGACATGGTCAGATCTTTCACTTCTATGCTGTAGATATCTTGCAATGTGCCACACATATACTTGTGTTTGCATGCATTGCTTGAGTTAAGAAACACATGTTGCTGTGTTTCTTGTCACACCTCTGGAATACAAATGTGCTTGTAGTCATTCCAAGGAATATATTGCTATATCAATGACTTTTGATTTGCATGCTGCCACTGTATGATCTGCAGTGAAGCTGCATCTGTGTATCATTTTGCTTGTGCATTACTAGACTGTCATGCCTGGTCTACGTGCTTGTATGTTTCAGATCAGCAAGACGAAAGCTAGGAAGAGAAGCAGTATAAGGTGTTATATGAGGTGATTCAATAGGAGATGAAGACCACTATAGAATAGGCTGCCAGGCCAAGGTGGAATATGATGACTCAGCTATACCAGCAGTCTTAGTGTACAGGGTAGTTTTTTTGCAAGTAATCAAGAAATCTGTGGGTTATCCATCAAAGGGATGGTAGGAACATCCATGCACTGCTTACTTCTCTGGTAAGTTCCAACATGCAACATCAACTGAAGCCACTAAGCTCCAGGTGTATTAGGCAATAGCAATGGGAGCATGCTGGATTACTGAGCTATCACACTTTTGGCACAGCTTTTTTTTTTCAATATGGTCAAAACTGGTCCATAAAATTCCACAAACTCATGTATCCATTGATCATGTAAACCTAAGGAAATGCATCCTGCTCACTTTTCTTGGTGCACCCCTCACACCAGCAGCGCCAAAAGGATCATGTACAAGGACTGTGGGGCTGTGTTCAGCCATGCTGGTCACAACATCCTGCCTCTCTAATCCCATCTTCATTGGTTCCTGTTTACACCTCCTCCCCCTCCTACTGTTATGGAGGGACAGTTCATTCTGGAGGTGAAGAGGGATTCCCAAAAGGACAGCTATGTGATTCAATGATCATTGTGGCTTGATAGAGTCTGGTGACAATGTGATCATTATCTCTTTAAATTTCCTTACAGACTTCAGAAATGCACAGAAGACTACTGTAGCTTGCCTAGGGCCAGTATACTCTGTAAAAGCAACACTTTGAAGTATGTTACAG